>NC_050179.1:32757401-32972401 GCF_008315115.2 Sander lucioperca | reverse complement strand
GAGTGTCTCGTCACACCCCTAGTGTTTAGATAAAGCGCGTTTAGATATGACGCTAAAGGAGACTTTTAGTGTCAATAACAACGCCAAAGGCACCTGACCAAGCGTCCGTATTTTACATGATGGGAGTGAGAATGTGTTGGAAGTACCCATACAGTAGTTGGTGCGGTTCGAGGTCGGATCATGTTTCACCGCAAACAAACTGCTCCAGAGTTTGTTTGAAAGCGTACCGAGACCACCTCATCAAGCATGTCTCGGTATGCATGTTTGGTCCGCTTTTGGTGTGCACCCGACTGCGATTGCCGCGTTCTCTCCTCCTCAAACGATTCAACCGAACTAAATAATGCTGGTGTGAAAGCTTGAAAACAGAGCCCAGAGGAGATACAGAAGTCTATTTTACGCTCAGACCACTTGAATTACAATATGCTGAAAGATTATTATGGAATTTTTTTCCCTCCAACGACACCAAAAATAAAGTGCATACCACAGCTTTAAAATCCATGCCAACGTAAAGGACGCAGGGATGGAAGTATGTGGGCAGTGACGGTTACAACGTTTGAAATGGAAATAGTATCTATTTTGATACATAAAGGGCGCATAAATAAACCTAGAGAGAAAGGACAACTGGCTTTCATCAGACCAAAAAGGTCTTTAAAAAAGCCTCTCCATCCATCCATCAGGGTGTAGACATCAGACTGTGTGACGGAGCATCACCCAGACTCATACACCAAAACGACTAGTTAAGTTAAGCAACTAATCCTCGGTATTGAAAGGGTGAATCCATTTTTGCACGTTTTGTTGTGCATGATCTAAAAAACGCTCTGCTTTTTTCACAAATCTCACCCTGAACGTATGTATTTTGGTACGTAAAGGGAGCATGAATAAACCTTGAGAGAAAGGGCAACTGGCATTCATTTAAAAAGCCTCTCCATCCATCAGGGTGTAGACATCAGACTGTGTGAAGGAGCATCGCCCAGACTCATTATATACATCTCTAATTAAATCCTCTGCACTTTCTGTACGTCATTGTAAGGCTGTGAAACCTCCTCGGGACTAATTGAACGTCATTTGTTCCTCTGATCCTCTGATTCCTCTGAGCTTTAATGAACGCTCGCTGCTCTCCTCGTGTAAACACAGCGGAGTTTCGCGTCGGTCCACCCACTTGGCGCTGCGTCTCTGTAATTTAATTTGCCTCACGGCAAGGCAATCACATCTGCTGTCCTTCATTAGCAGATTGGCTTGGTTGTGTGAAGATCCCTTTAAAAAAAAAAAAAAAGCCGGAGGCGGCAGACGCAATAACTCGCCGCCATCCATCCACCAAATGAAGATGAGAGTTGAGAGAGTTTCAGCGTGTCAGAGACATTCATCAGCTGAAGATCAGATGTTTGTTTTGTCAAACATCTTCTCCCAGCATGCTCTGCTTCCCGGTTGAGTCCATTATGCTGTTATTTAGCTGAAATGTTCTCAATATCAAAATGATGATGTATTTAATATCATATATTTACTATGATTTACTTCTCATAAATATCTATGATCCTTACCGTTAATCTGTTTATATTTTTGGCATTGTGTATATCTTGGATTTTTACCTTATTTATATTTAATGTGCACTCTTTCCTACCTTGTCCTGCAGCTGCTGCACAACAATTTCCCCTCAGGATAAATAACGTTCAATCTAAAAAGAGTTATAAAGAAGGAATTAATGCATGGGTGCATAAAGCATGGAGGCTCTGTTAATTAAGGCTGTTTTTCTGTTGCCTTTAGTGTCTAGTTTACAGAATTATCAAAACGTGAAAATGCACATTAGATTTATCCAAAGTCCATCATATAACCCCAAACTGATCAGTCTTTAATTGCTGGCCTTTACAACCCGTCAAATACTGCAGTTTGGTCAGTGGCCCTCAGCGTCTGATACCAATCAGGCACACCACAAGGCTTGTTTCAAGTAACTCCAATACAAACCTCCGTGGCAAAATTAGATGCTCAGAGCAACGGCTTGTGAGATGAAGGAGGTCGTGGTGGATGGATGGGTCAATCAAACACAGACTTTCACCCAGGAGACCGCTGTTTGTGCCCCGTGTGAACAGTGGTGTAGTATAATGTATTGTTGTGGGTATACTTTTTTTTTTTTTTTTTAACCTTTATTTATTCAGGGAAGGTTCACTGAGAGGCAGCCTCTCTTTTGCAGGAACCTGGAAGCTGCCCAGTACAACCACAGTCTGATCTGCTGGCCACTGAGCAGCTCCACTGGAGCGGTTGGAGGTTAAGGGCCTTGCTCAAGGGCACCTCAGTGGTGGTGATGGGGGAGGGACAAGCGCTGTTCTTTCACTTTCCCCACCCAGATTTATCCTGTTAGTCTGGGGATTGAACCGACGACCTTCTGGTCACAAGCTCACATCTCTAACCTTTAGGCCACCACTGCCCCTGTACTGTATATGTATATATATGAGCCAGAATGGGACTTTTGGGGGTGGGGTGGGGGGGCATATCATATTGGGGGGTCTGGGTGAAATTTTGAGCGACAAAGACCTAATTTCCTGCATTCTGATGCACTTTTATGAACCAATTTATGGTGGAAATACCTTCATTTAGCCTATACAAAGAAAGAAAAAACAGATGACCAAAATATAATGGAAAGTATATTGGTGCGTGTCATTGGGCATTTTTAAGTGGTTATATGGAAATTCTGGAGCTTTTTTAGTGGGTATACTGCGTATACCTGCGTATCACATAGACTTCAACATTGCCGGTGAAACCAAAAGTTAATGTTGACCTAAGTTTAACGTACTAAACTAACATCAGGTACGTAAGTTACGAAAAAAAAACAGTTATTTAAATCCCAACTAAGATGTTATCCTAAACCTAAACAAGTAGTTTTAGTCAACCTAACTGGACCGTTGTGAAAAATGACACCAGAAGGTCCTGTCCGTATGTGACGAGTTGGAAGTGAGAATGTGTTGCCCTTTAATGTTACTTAATGTTACTTAATAAAAAGCCCTCTATTAACTCGTCAATTCAGTGTTGTAAAACGTGAAAACTTCCAAGGTAGTGAATACTTTTTACACCAACCAAACCTCATTCAAGATTTGTTGATTTTTAAAAACGCAGCTATCTTTCTTTACTTCCCTGTCATTGTCTGTTTAATTGAAGACTGTCTTAAAGCGTAACTCTCGCCAAAATGCAACCTAGGGTCTTTTTGTGAATGTACCCGAGTCAAACTTTCGTTTAAAAGCATATTTAGGACGGAAGCGCCACTTTTAAGATGTACCGTATTTTTGTTTTTCGGTCAAATGGCCTTTTGAATGGGAGTGCTAGGGACACTTTTATGCTAGCCTCAAAATAGCTATTTTTAAAACATTAAGAAGACTTGACACAACATGAAACTTTGCTCCAAGTATCACCAGGGGCTCTACACATGAACTCAAGCATTAAGAACATTGTTTGTGTACCCAGAGTTTACTAAAAAGAAAGGTTTTGAACAACTCACCGTAGCTCTTGTTGTTTCCGGCCGCTACCACCTCGGCAGTCAAAACGACTCGATATCAAAACAAGTAGCCACAGATTTAGTATATCCCTTGTGCACCGGTGTAGTTAAGGTGTAGAGCCCCTGGTGATACTTATAGCAAAGTTTCATGTTGTGTCGAGCCTTCTTAGTGTTTTAAAAATAGCTATTTTGAGGCTAGCATGAAAGCGCCCCTATTACTCCCATTCAAAAGGCCATTTGACCGAAAAACAAAAATACGGTACATCTTAAAAGTGGCGCTTCCGTCCTAATTATGCTTTTAAACGAAAGTTTGACTCGGGTACATTCACAAAAAGACCCTAGATTGCATTTTGGCGAGAGTTACACTTTAATGAGGCTGATTATCTGATGATGTTTCATTACGGTAAAACATGCAAGAATTAAATCCCCCCTTTAATACCTTGGATATCGTGCCACTCGGCCAGCCATGCCCAAACCCTTATTTATGAACTTAAATATCCAATGGAAAATAATCTCACAATGAAATAGCTCAATGTGGTGTCTATTTATTTAGCACTTTTCACAGATAAAAATCACAAAGTGCTTCACAATAAATTGAAATACAATAAATAGAAGACGTAAGAAAACATAGGTACATAAAATCAGACAGCCATAAAAGGCCTTATCTAACTAAAAGCCTTCAACTGCTTTTTAAAAGAATTAAAAGAGTTTGAACAATGTAAAGGGAGCCACAGTGCATCCACAGCCTGGGTGCCACTGCCTGAAAAGATCTGGTTTTAAAATGAGTGCGGGGGACCACTAACAACATCTGACCTGATGACCTCAGATTCTGGGAAGAAGTGTGACGCTGTATCAGGTCAGACATATAAGGAGGAGCTTGTCCGTGCAAGGCTCTAAAAGTAAGGACCAGATTTTATAATGAATTCTAAAATTAACTGGTAACCAGTGAAGTGATGCTGAAACTGGTGTGATGTGCGCTCTTTTGCGTGTGAGTTAAAAACCTCGCTTTTAAGCCGGAGAGCAGAGTTCAGCTCCCGGCACTAGATTTAGATCTTTATTGACAGTTTTTTCACAGTAACATGCCAGTTGTAACAACATTATACCACATCTACAAATAGAAGTTCGCAAGAGCAATAAAAGAAAAAAACAAATAAAAACATTGCCTGGGAAGTACCTTCTTAGTCTTACATCTTGAGGTTGTAATTATTAGTTATTGTTCCAATCCAATGTCTTCATTTTGAGTCTTGTAAAGATTCCATTTTTCCAATTTACTGTCAAATTTTGCTTCCTGAAGTCTCAGTTTGTGTGTCAGTTTCTCCATTACAAATATCTCTTCAACAATAGTTAGCCACTGATATTTTGTTGGTGGTGTTTCCTTGCACCAATGTCTGGTGATAGCTTTCTTGCTCGCTACTAGAAGTATTTTGATTAAGTACATATCACTCACAATAGTATTCTCTTTTTGAAATTTACATAGATAGAGCACCAAAATACTTGTAGGGACCTCATATCCTAGTATTTGCTTTAATATTAATATTGCTGTCATAAACTATTTCACAAATTACAGTTATTTTCTGACAATTCCAAAAAACATGAGAATGGTCAACATCATAAGACCCACATTCCCGCCAAAATTTGTGATGTTTGAGCAGCTTCTCACTTTTCACTTTTGGTGTTATGAAGAAACAAATTAGATTCTTCCATGAGAATTCTCTCCAAGTTCGCGAATTGATGGATGAGTGATGAGTTTTTTCCCATTTCATCTTAATATATTTTAAATGAAAAAATGAAAAAATTTTAAATCCCATTTTGCAGATGTCCTGAAGTGTCGCAGCAGTGTGTGTGTTTCCTCAGGAGGCCGAGAAGCGACGATCCACCTCTGACTTGCATGGCGGTGAGCAGCTCCTCGCTCTGCTATCCATTTTTCAAACAACAAGTTCCCACCGGAGGAGAAGCTTCTCAGACAGGGCAGAGAGGAGGAAGCTTTGTGAAAGTCAGTGGCGGTTTGACAGACTTCATTATTCAGAGAGCGGACCAACTCGTCTCAAACCGACCAACCAAAACGCAGGACAGAAGGAGTGAGCGGAAGGGTTCGGTGCCCGTCAGCTTTGAGAAGAAAAATCTCAGCTCTGACATACAGACAACCAGTTACAGTCGGCTTCCTGCAGTAATCTGATTTCTTAAACATCATGTAAACTTAGCCCTGGTTTCTGTAATCAAAGTTAGGGATTAAAGAAATCAGATTTCTCCCGGAGAAACAATTATCTGGGACCCATTAAAGGACATTTCCGGCGCAAAATGAACCTAGGGGTTAATAACATATGTGTACCGAGTCAAATGTTCTCTGGGATATGTTTTCATGCTAATCGAATGTCTCTAGCTTTTAACAAGCTACCGCAAAACCGGTGGTTACCTGCTAACGCTAGCTTTCGGGGCACTTGATAAATCACTATTTTATACCACTAACAAGGCTCAAAATAGCACCACACTTCAACGGTAGCATAACGAGGGTCCCTACATGTAAACCAAAGCGTTCTTGGAAAACAGTCATGAGCAGTCAACCAGTAACATAGCTCAAACACAGCGTTCGTGATTCGACTGCTCATGACTGTTTTCTAAGATGGCGCCCGAATGTAAACACGAACGCTACAGTCTTTATAATCTATCTTTTTAATAAACTGTCTGTACACTTACAAAGTTCTCAATGCTTCGGTTTACAGGCGCATCTTAAAGATGACGATATGTAACCTATCAATATCAATTTCACTTTGATGATATTGGATAGTTGAGGATGATGTCGATGTATTGATCCAGATCAATGTATCGCTACACCCCTAGTTCAAAGATGAACTTTCAAGCTCAGTTAAACATGTAAACTAGCAGATGAACTACCACCGCACAGTTTACAGGCAGTGGCAGAGTGCAGGCTGCTGCAGAATCACAAAGCAGAAACCAGGAACTCTCACAACTGATCCACCTGCAGGTTTTTCAATAGACCGTAATGAAATATAATCAGATAATCTGCCTCAATAAGACAGTCTTCAGCCAAACAGACACAGACAGGGAAGTGAAAGAAGATAAAGAGCTGCGTTTTAAAAATCAACAAATCTTGAATGAGGTTTGGTTGGTGCGATGAGGATGCCTGCTCCGTGAAGAGGCTTTTGAAACTGCTCCACTTAATCAGCCGCTGTGAAGAGTGACGACAGACGGAGAGGAGAGGGCTTATGGGTAGCAATTATTCAATCAACGTGCACGCACACACACACACACACACACAAACACTGTGATTTTAATAAGGGCCAGCAGCATTCTCGTTAGATGTTATTATGTTATTCAGAAGCCAATCTTAAAATCAGATTCTTGATTGAAATTAAACACACGGAGGGAGTAAAACACACTAACTCTAGAACCAGTTTTATTCTAAACAGTTCCCTTTAATAATATTTCTGACTGTGTGAACCATAAAAACATAGTGTGTGTGTGTGTGTGTGTGTGTGTGTGTGTGTGTGTGTGTGTGTGTGTGTGTCCTTTACACCCACTGCTGTAATAAAGAGTCACAGCACAGAGGAAAGTAATATATCTATGTCTGTGGGAGCAATGTGGAGAGGTGGATGATAAAAATAAAATCCAACAGTGTGTATCTGCACACCTGCCTTGCTCACAGTGACCTCGCACCAATTTTACTCTGCCTGGAAATCTTTAATTCTCTTCAACATCTGTCCGTTTTGTATAATTTCTGTAATTTCTTAAACTGGTCTTTCTGTTAAGTTAGTAAAAAGGTTCACCTTAAATTTTGTATGTTTAGAAAATGTGTTGGAGGAAGTATTCAAAACCTTAATTAAATAAAAGTATGTCATTATTATCAGTGAAATATACTCAAAGTATGAAAAGTAAAAGTGCTCATTATGCAGTATAATATCCCCTGTCAGTGTGTCACAAATGGAAGTACAAAGGAGAAGAAACATGAAAAACTCAAGTAAAGTACCTTGAATTTGTACTTGAGTAAATGTACTTAGTTACATTCCACCACCGGTCTTAAAACAATAATGAGGGGCCTGTATGTAAAGTGTAAACTAGTCTATATCGACGACGTTCCACTTCCGGTAATGCTCAATTTTCAGCTGGATGCACCCTCCTTTCGATGTCCATCAACTTCCTCTTTCTTTGTGTTGTAATTTTAAACTCCGGTGGATTTATGAGGACTATCAGTTAACTGCTCCTCAGATCTCTGCAGGGTAAATCTAGACAGCTAGCTAGACTATCTGTCCAATCTGAGTTTTCTGTTGCACGACTAAAACTACTTTTGAACGTACACATGTTCCACCAAAACAAGTTCCTTCCTGAGGCTATTTTGCAGAGGCACCATCATTGTGTCCGGTGCTTAGTGCCGCCCAAGACGATTGTGATTGGTTTAAATAAACCAGAGCACGTTTTTCTCCCATCCCGGAATGCTGTGTGGACTAGCCAGACCCTCCTCCGCAGCGCTGTGGAGGAAGGTCTGGAAATGTGTTAACCAACAGGATATCAGTCACAGGTTCAGGTTCAGTCCGGTCGGGTTGTGTTCTCACCGTGGTGGTCTTGACTCGGCCTCCTGGTTGCGTGCAGGTCCAGCCCGACTGATTGACCAGGAGACCGCAGCCTTCATCGTCCAAACACGGAGACATCTCGCACCACTGTCGAGTCCACACGATACCAACTGAGGAGGAAGAGGAGGAGAGACAGAGGAGTTTTTTTGGTTTCATCTTCATTTAATTATGTTTGCATTATTTGTTTACATCCCTCAATGACTCACTGTTGTGTGACCCAGTTCTTCCTGACTGTTGTCAAACTTTTACTTTATCATCAAAAAATTATGATTTATGCTGAATGAATTATGATGAAGTGATCATATTATGCTCATTTTCAGGTTCATACTTGTATTTAGAGGTTATATCAGAATAGGTTTACATGGTTTAATTAAAAACAAAAAAAACACCATATATTTGTTGTACTGCACATTGCTGCAGCTCCTCTTTTCACCCTGTGTGTTGAGCTCTCTGTTTTAGCTACAGAGTGAGACATCTCACTTCTGTTCCATCTTTGTTGGGAGTCGCACATGCTCAGTAGCTAGGTAAGGACTACTAGCCAGTCAGAAGCAGAGTATGAGGGCGTGCCATGCTAGCAGCTAGGTGAGCATTATAACGTGTGTTACACAGTGACGAGCGTTTGTCTCTGAAGTAAAGGCTGGACTACAACAGAGCTGTTTGGAGCAGTTTGTGAACAGTGTTTTCTGTTGGAGATGGTAAGTCCCTTTGGGGTGGACTTTGGGCTTTTTCACTTTGTAAACCTATAACGTGAACAACAAAGATATATAACACAATAAAAAGAAGGGAAAAAGCCAAAAAGCATAATATGAGCACCTTAATGTTAATGTTTTGACTTTGTATTCTAAAATAATACAACTTTAGAAGTAATTTTTACAGAATGAGAAAAAAGGGTTCTCATGAAAATACGCCTATCACATATCCCGGTACTATTAACATAACATTTTGCTTAAAATTATTATATAATAGTAATAATAATAATTATAGTACCTTTATGACTTTTTCTTGAAAACCTGACTTTATTCTCAAAAATGTATGACTTTTTTTTCTCTATTATAGTTTTATTCTCTTTAGATTGTGACTCTTTTCCTAAAAATATTATTTTTTTTGGTTAAAATATTCCATCTTTATTCTTTAAATCTACAAAGGAAATGGAGAGGCGTGAACTCACAAATCAAAAAACCAAACTAAACTCAGTCCAACATCAGAGGAATGATTCTGTTTACGGTACACACCTCCTGTTCATGGCACTCAGCTATTTATAAAGAAATAGGACATTCACACAACCACATTTGCATTTTGTGGCTCCCTGATTGGCCCACAGAGAGAAAGGAGGGGTGATGAAGAGGAGGAGGAAGAGGAGGAGGAGTGTTTTGAGGAGTTTAATTGAGCAGGAAACAGCTTACAAGAAATAAACAGAATCAGAGGACGTTCAGTGGGGTCAGAGATATCCTGACTTTTAGGCTACATTTACATCGCTATGTTTTGGTTTTTAAGCAGAGTTTTGAGCCAAAAGCGATCTCCGTGCACATAAGTGTTTTTATCTCCAGTAGAATAACTAATCTCTGTTTAAACTAACACGCCCAAACCGCATATCTCATCAACATTCCCGTATACTGGGCATGCGCTTGCCGGGGTAAACATGAGGCAGCATGTATACTCCACCTGTTGCTGGTAGTTGCCATGGTTAGTAGCTTAGTCTACGAGAACAAGACGTCATGACCTAATCAGGCGGCGAAACGTTGGCGTCAGTATCGGTGTTGCCAAGGGTCTCCGTTGCAGCCGTTGAGACTACAACACAACCCCGCAGATTCTGAACCAAAACGTCAACTAAGTTTTAGGGACTCTGAAGAGCAGTGTGAATGTGAGGTGTAAACATAGCCAAAGATATTCGTTTATAAACCAAAATGTAGCAATGTAAATGTAGCCTGAGGCTATGGCAACTACCAGTAATGGGCGGAGTATACATGCTGCCTCCTGTTAATCCCGGCAGTTTAAACAAAGATTAGTTCTTCTACTCGTGCTAAACCCACTTGTGTGCACGTAGATCGCTTTTGGCTCAAAATTCTCGCTTAAAAAATATGCACATCAACAGGTGCATTTAAGTGCAGTTCATCTATAAAGATGGATTTTAATGTTTATTTAATGTTTATTTTGTACTTTAAAAGTGTTCATAACGTGACGTAACATAATGTAGATAAAACAAATTATATAATTGTGTTTTCTTTTTACCCAAAGTATCCACAGCAGGCATCCTCTGTGGAAAAGCTGCACACACACACACAGATTCAGCTGATCTTGTGTCTCGCCTCTCTCTTTCATTTGAAAATGAATTCTTCACTCGGAGGGATTTCCTGCTGTTTGGGTGACACTTCACTGACCCAATCACTCCCACTGTTCGCGCCTCGCTCTCATTCCCGGCACTAAATTACACTCTGTGAGCCCGGGGAACGATGAAGAAAATGAGGGTCTGTACAGACCTGTAATACATAACCAGGTAATCAGTTATCCCTTTGGAGCAGCAGAGCAGCGGTGTGATTGTGATAGCCCGTTAGCCCCCAATTATCAAACCAATTTCCTATTGAACAGCAGCAGTTCCTCTCAGCCATGGTACTTGATTAAATCCTCACATTGCTCACACCTCTATCATGATGGAGGGAGATAGATCCTCCGGGGCGAGGAAATACTTAAACTGCTCCGTTTGTGTAAAGGTTGGTTTTTTGAAATGAGGTTTTAAGATTTATTACAAATAACACAAAGGTTGTGATAAAAGGAAAATTCCAACATTTAGGTAAATCTTCTTGTTCTGTCTTTGATGGAGATCAGTTTCATCTCAGTGTGTTCAGTACAGCCGTAAGTCCAGGACATGTTTAGCCTAGCTTAGCACAAAGACTGGAGCTAGTCTCGCTCCATCAAAAGAGAAAGAAATTTACTTTTCAACAACTTCAAGTCTGTCTCTATGACATGCTGTATCATTTTAGCTGACAAACTTGTCACCAATCCATCCTGTTGACCTAGGACCTTAACTCTATGCTAACTGGACCAGTGTTGTCAAAAGTAGCTAGCACTAGCTCAGCAGCTAGCACTAGCTCACGCAACACTTTGTCCAACTGGTTGTAAAAAAAGCGTTTGGCACGCTGTCATTAAAACAACCCATCAACGACACATCCTGCATTGATGATGTATTTTCCTGTTACAGTCTAGTCGGGAACAAGTCAGGACGCATTAGCGTTTACACTACAAAAGATATGTGGTCAAATGCATTCCTGACCAACTCGGCTAGTGGTTTTAGGATCAGGTCACAGTGCATCTTGGTGGTCATTTACAGTTGTAGTTGTTTAGCGCTGTCAACTTGTGATCTGATCACCCAAGACGTAGAGTTGCACGATACTGACAAAATGTGATATTGCGATATCAATATTAATTTCTGTATTTTTAAACATATGTAAAATTACATATAACAAATACAACACAAGGTTTATTTCGTCTGACAGTCATATTGGACTGGTCCAACATGAATAAATAAATAAGGATCATGTCTACAGAGCAGGACATGTTTTACTGGTTGTACAGTATAAAATAAATAAAGAGAACAGGACACAACTTTTCTTTCACTTCTGATTCGTTCCATTTAGTTGTCTCTATCTATTTCTTCACTTACATTGTCACTGTCGAAATATGCACACACGTGGTACGCTCCATAGGGTTTGTCACATAGTGGACCTGTGCTCTGACGTGATCTAACATGTGCAGGTGGCACGGTAACTGGCCAATGCAACATGATCATTATAGCGTTTCAAGAGGGCTCTAAATCAAACACAACTAAACCACACAGCCAACGGACGGGACGCAGCGCTCCACAAAATAAACAAAATATTGCATACTTATCGCGACACTTTCGATATAATATTGCGCAACGTGATATCGCGATAACAATATTGATTTGATATATCATGCACCCCTACCGAGACGATAAGCAGCCGTTAAAATGAAAAACATGGATTTGAGTTGGGGTCGAAGAGCCCAACATAACAGCACCACTGTGTGGCATGAAACTAACAGAAAAAGACAACTAAATCGTTAATCTCAATTAAAAATCTGTCATGTAAAGATGGAGCAGGGATAGTGAATGCTGCTTGAACATCTGCTGATGTTATCTTCACTCAACAGTTGTTGATAAGCCCGTGGATGTTTCTCCTGCTCAGTGTCGTCGTGCTCTGACTTGCTCTGGAAACACCTCAGCAGTGCAGCACTGAGCATGCTCAGATTCCCCCCTGAGACACAAAGAAAGGTGTCGGGAGAGCAGATAGACAGGAAACAGCAGCGTCCCGTTTGTTTTTGGGTAATCATAGCGCCTCTGATTTCCTGCTGAGGACGAGGATGGAGGCCGACAGCGCTTGATTTTATCTCTTTTTTTCCGCCGTCCCTGGACACCTCCGCTGAGCACGCCACACGCTTCCCTCCATAACGCCTCCATTACCTCAGCAGCGCTTTGTCAGATACCTCACGTTGAGGCTGTAAATGCTGCCCTTTCTTGAAATCAGCTAGTTCAGACTAAAGGTTTCTATCATTTTGATATAAATTGCAGGTACAATACACTACAGGCCTGCTACAAAAGCTTGATTGTGTCCAGTTACAGTAGATGTAGGAGAGGACTGCTCTATATGTTTGAATAGTATTTGATGTTGAAGTCTTTAAATTCCATTACATGTGAACGTACGAAGTGACTTCCAATTAAGTGCTTTCAACTTTGAAGGTGCAAACTCCAGGCAAGTAGTAAGTGCAAATACATTAGTCTTCTTTAGAAATAGATGTTTTTTTTAGTTTTGTACATTAAGAAAAAAAAGCTGTACAATGGTTTAACCAGACAGACAACTAAAAAGGGTGGAAAGAGACAAAGATCCCTCTGAGCATAAGAAGAGAAAAAAAATCAGCAGTCATTGCTGAAAGAAACTGGAAACTTAATCATTAAAATGTGTGCAGATTTGAATGGGAACAGCTTCCTGTCAGTGTCATGTGCACAATAATGCTTATTAGGCATGGGCCGGTTACTGGTTTCAAGGTATACCGCGGTTTAAAAAAAGTCACTGTTTCAAAACCACTAACTTTTTTCATCATACCGTTCCTGCTGATGAGCCGTTTTCTTCCGGGACAGAAAGTGCAGTTTGGAAACCCCTCTCCCTGCCAGTGTGTTCAAAAATAAAATACATCATGTTCAATGGGGAAAAAAAAGGTTTCATTTTTTTACTCGGACATTTCAAAATAATACATTTTAAAGCTGTAATAGCAATACCGCAATACCGTGAAACAATATATATATGCTGTATATTTATATGAAAAAATAATATTTTTGCTGAAGGTTATCATACAATCAGAATGTTATACCGGCCCATGCCTTATGCTTATGTGCTTAATGTGCTGGTTTAATTGTAAATTGTCTTTGAGTATCATGTAAAGTGCTATATACAATGTATAAATATTTATTATTGTTATTATTATTATTATTATTATTATTATTAATAATAATAATAATAATAATAATGAAGCCTATAACAAGATGGGATAACAAAAGCTTCCCAACAGAAACAGAAGGTTAGTCTGGGGTTAGCACTGTTGGAAAATCAGCTGAACAAATCACGGTTTAAACTATTACATCTAACCACTGAGTAGACTGTAGTCAGGCATTGCCAGACCTTCCTCCACAGGGCTGCGGAGGAGGGTCTGGCTAGTCCACACAGCATTCAAGGATGGGAGAAAAACGTGCTCTGGTTTATTGACATTTCTTTAAACCAATCACAATCGTTTTTGGCGCGATAAGCGCTGGATGTAGCCACGGTGCCTCTGCAAAATAGCCTCGGGAAGGAACTTGTTTTGGTGGAACATGTGTGCGTCCAAAGGTTGTTTTAGTCGTGCAACAGAAAACTCAGATTGGACAGATAGTCTAGCTAGCTGTGTGGATTTACTCTGCAGAGATCTGAGGAGCAGTTAACCATAGTCCTCACAAATCCACCGGAGGTTAGAACGCCAACACAAAGAAAGAGGAAGGTGACGGACATCCGGACGAAAATGTTCTGGCAGCACTGGAGCAATCCCAGAAGTGGAACTTCGTGGATATAGACTAAGTAGAGTGCAGAGGGCCCAAAGAAACACACAACAACTCAATATATTACACATCAAACTGTTGGGCTTCAGTTATAATCGAGGGTCACTGATGCTTTTCTGGACTGGAAAACTAATTCAACATCCAAGTTTCAACAGTATTCTCCCATCATGCAACACTGTGGGGACACCAACTAAATGGAAGCTTGAATCATTTCATTTTTCAAAACTATTTCAGATGTAAATATGATGGTGTCTGAATTATACTGTTTTTTTTTTTTTATCTCTGTTGAAGTAGTTATTATTGAGGGTAAGAAGAAAAACATCAACATAACAGCTGATTCCAAACTTTGAAAAACTGTGTATGTGATTTTATTTGAACTAAAATGGGAGAAATTAATACGTGTTTTCTGTTTGTAAGGATCCATAAAAAAAAATCTAAACAACAAGGTGTTAAATATAGAAAACCAGTCAGAAACGTTCACATTAACAGTGTGTAATGGAGACGCAGTGGATTAATCTCTGGTATCAGTGAACACCTGAACACCTGCACGCGCCGCATCACAGCGTTGATGAATGAACGGCCACGAGCGCAGATCCATCGGCCGCCGCCGCCCGTTCAGCGCTGTTCATTTATCCGAGAGAGGCGGCCATTTTGTAATCGCTTCATTCATCAAAGACGTCGTCCAGAAGGAGGGACGCTGCCTCGTTCCCCCGAGGACGAGAGGAACAAGCGAAAAGGAAACGAGGCGAAGGACAAACAGATGGGGGAAAATAAAAAACGGTGCTACAGTCTGAAGAGGAAGCGAATACAAAAAACACTCATCCTCTTTTAAAAAACAGACAGATGAGAAAAAAAACCTCATTTGTTCTTTTCTTATCTCTACTTGTTACTTGTTTTCTTGCTCACTCCCCTTTTCTTGTTCCTTCCCTCCTTTTAATCCATTTTGTTTTTGTACTTTTACTTTAATGTTTTCGTCTTTTACTTGTTCTATTTTTCTCCATCTTTACATTTTCTTTCCTTATGGGATTGTTTTACCTGTGCTTCAGTTTCTGCAGAAGTGCACTTAAAAAATTTTTTTTCTCTTAATTATAAAATAAAGACTTTATAATCGACGTTCATAAATATGAACTCTTTATGGGATCATGTTCTCATAATTCCTAAATAGTTTCCCCCGGAATTACAAGATACAGATTTTACTATTACAAAATAAAAGCTCATGTAGGCCTAATTATGTGACACAGATGCCATGACAATGAAATCATTTTCATACAGATATCATTTGTCTTTTAATTCTGACATAAATATAATTATGTAGTCAAAAATACGAAAAAATGTTTTCTTTTCTGCTTCTGTAACATTCATTTCCTTCTTCACGTCATTTTATTTCCATTTCACCTTATTTTCTTTTCCTCTCGTCTGTCTGAGGTCAGAGCAGGCATCCCCCTAAATGCCTCAGAGTCCCTGAACACACCACCGCCTCTCTACCCTTTTCAGTCTGTCTCCACCTGATGAGAAACGTAAAGGTCTCGTCTCGTCTCTTGTTTGTTTGTTTGTTGCACACAGACTCAGAGCCATGTGGCCTTTTTCATGTATCGCTATCTGCAATATTATCTCAAACGTAACAGCAGCAGGTAATATTCAGACTTCTTTTCATTTTACTGCTCATAGGAATGGGTTAAAAAAAACATCTGCGGTCATATTTGCAGGATTTAGATTATTCTGAATGAGTCATGTAGGTCGTCTCACTTTGCCAGACCTTCCTCCGCAGCGCGGTGGAGGAGGGTCTGGTTAGTCCAGCAGATGGGAGAAAAACGTGCTCTGGTGTATTGACATTTCTTTAAACCAATCACAATCAGTACGGAGAAACAGAGCGATTAAAAAATAGTATCGGGAAGGAACTTGTTTTGTTGGAACGTGTGTACGTTCAAAGGTTGTTTTAGTCGTGCAACAGAAAACTCAGATTGGACAGATAGTCTAGCTAGCTGTCTGGATTTACCCTGCAGAGATCTGAGTCCTCAGAAATCCACCGGAGTTTAGAACGCCAACACAAAGAAAGAGGAAGGTGACGGACGTCCGGATGAAAATAAGGGACATCCGGCGTAATTTCCGGCGGCACCGGAGCAATCCTGGAAATGAAACGTCGTCGATATACACCAGTGTTTCTCAAATGGGGGTACGTGTAGCAAAAATGCTAATTTAAAAATATGTCAAGCATAATTCCTAAAATAATCATACTATAATAATGAATGAAGGATGGATTCTAAACATTTGAAATGTAGCATTTAAATGTTTTTGTTTAAAAAAGGTTGTTGTTTAGTGAATCTATCGCTGCCGGCGCTGTATTGTACCTCTTTATATAGACTTTTTTTTCTACCAAAAATGTTTTGTGCTGGTCAGGGGGTACCTGGCTTAAAAAAGCAATTCAAAGGGGGTACAATATTGAAAAAAGTTTGAGAAACACTGATATAGACTATGTGAACAGCAGCAGCTTCAGAGTCTTTATTAATCAAACTTTGAAACTGGACGTTTGACATCCTGGTGAAGTTTCTGTATCTGTAAACATGTTGGATTCCTCTCAGTGTGACCTCCGGTGATGCATGCTGGGATTATCCCTTTACACAAAGAACCAGGGCTCAGACTAGCGTGTTTAAGTCAGCCGAGGTATTCGAGCCGAGATTTGAGATGTGAGAGGACGGATGGGAGCTGACTGCAGTCTCGTCCTGCTGGATTTCAGCAGCAGAACAACAACAAAAAGCAAAGTGGCTGAGCGGATACAGTCTCAGATACAATCTGACATAAATACCAACACGCAGCTGAAAGGTCACTGAGATCCAAACAGAGCTGCTGCTCAGGTCTGACTTTCTGAACTCACACACTTTAAGAATATCTAAAGAGCTTCTTTTTTTTACTGCCGCCAAGAAGGTCATGTTTTCGGCTCGGTTTGTCTGTTTGTCTGGGTTACGGAAAAACTACTGGCCCGATTTTCATGTAACGCGATGGAAGAGTGTAGCATGGGCAAAGGAAAAACCTAATCAATTTCCGCACGGATCGGACTCACGGGGCAGATACACAAATTATTCTTCAAATAAAGGTTAAATAAATAAATAAAAAATAATAACATTGCGAGACAGAGCATATGTTCTGCAATCATCTGGTGTCAGAATAATCGGAAAAATAAGTTCCCATCTGGAAAGTCTTACATGAATGTTAAAATGGCGAGATAGGGCATGCCTTAAGCGCTCTCTGAGTGCCCTTCTAGTGAGAAATGTTTAATCTACTTTCGCAGACACTTGTTTCGTTTCTTTTTACATCCCTTGGGTTGAATACGGATTTTGTTTTATCTAAACTAGGGATAGATTTTTTTTTGACAATTTGCATATTATCTGTATTGGCGTTAAAAGGTGCTCTACTTTGGCTCGGCTACAGCTCTGTGTCTGTCCCTCTGCTTCGGTTTCACGCACCACTGAGTCTGAATTAATGTCCCGCCCAAAACACTATCTGACTCTCTTTTACTGGGGCTTATGATGAAAGTTTCTAAGTTATTAAATAAATGCTATAAAATATATACAAAGCATTTTAACAATGTTTTGTGTTGGAGTTTGTAACAACAAAACTCGTAACTTTGACTTAAGATTTTCATTTTCACTGTAATATGCATATTAAGTAATAATAATCGGTATATTGGCATTGGCCTTGAAAAACCAGTATCGGTCGATTCCTAATCTGAACTACACCAGTTTTCTCCTGCAAACACCGAAGAGACTTTAGCATTAAAGCGTAACTCTCGCCAAAATGCAACCTAGGGTCTTTTTGTGAATGTACCCAAGTCAAACTTTCATTTAAAAGCCTAATTAGGACGGAAGCGCCACTTTTAAGATTTACCGTATTTTAGTTTTTTGGTCAAATGGCCTTTTGAATGGGAGAGCTAGGGACACTTTTATGATAGCATCAAAATCACTATTTTTAAAACACTAAGAAGGCTCGACAAAAAGAAAGGTTTTGAACAACTCACTTCAGCAGTTGTTGTTTACGCTACCCGCCATCTTGTCAGTCAAAAAGACTCAATCTCCGAATGCGAATGAACGGACTCCATAGGAGAAAATGTCATTCTTATATAAGGCTCCTTTTTCAACTACAAGGTCAATATTGTTTTTCACTAACGACAAAACAACAAATTATCCGTGCATTTAAATGGAACTAAGCTTTAGGAGCTTTCCATCTTTCCTCTCCTCCCTGTTACGTTGCATTCGGAGATCGACTATTTTTGACTAGCAAGATGGACGCCGACCGGAAAAACCAACAGCTACAGTGAGTTGTTAAAATCTTTCTTTTTCGTAAACTCTGTGTACACAAACAATGTTCTCAATGCTCGAGTTCATGTGTAGAGCCCCTGGTGATACTTTGAGCAAGGTTTCATGTTGTGTCAAGCCTTCTTAGTGTTTTAAAAATGTTGTTTTTGATGCGATCATAAAAATGCCCCTAGCACTCCCATTCAAAAGGCCATTTGACCAAAAAACGTAAATCTTAAAAGCGTTTCCGTCCTAATTATGCTTTTAAACGAAAGTTCGACTCGGGTACATTCACAAAAAGACCCTAGGTTGCATTTTGGCGAGAGTTACGCTTTAATGTTACCTGAGATTACAACAGAAAAACACAAACTGACATAAATACCATCACGCAGCTCAGTGAAAGGTCACAGAGACTCGGGTGAAGGCGGAAGTTTGCACTGAAATATAACTCTTTCTGCTGTATAGTTGCAATGATTCGGTGAAGAGCAGAGAGACCAAACCATGAAACCAATCTGCCTTTTGCACAAACACTTGCAGTCTGTGCAGTACTTTAACACTCTGAGGTCTAAGGGCATTTTCACATATCTTTGTAAATTCCCCTTTTTAGGGTATTTGCATTAAAAAATGGTCCCCATGTGTTTCATATCAAAATATTCAGAACAAACCCAGCTTTCCGTATAGTGAGACCCAAATCTGTCCAAGAGCAATGTGTAAAGAAATAATTTAGCGCTAAAGCTGAAATGTTGATTTTCGCTTTTTGAAAGTCTTCAAATCTCTTTTGATAACAAACCTTAACTCATGATGTGTTGTACGAATTGTTTTGATGCTTGAAATGAGTTTACCAAAGTCTTTAGGTCCACAAAGTAGTGTACTAAATGATAAAAAATAGTAGATAAATGTCTGAAATGAAATTAGTAATATCTAATAGTAATATCGCTTTTTGAGTAGGAGTTTTATCAAACATCGTTTGGACGCGCCGTTGCGTCTTTTGTCGTCAGAGCGTTCATGTTTATCAGTTATTAGTTTCTTTAAAGAATTAACTGATTAAAGCTATAGTGCGTAGTTTCTGCCACCATGAGGAATTCTAAGTAATGACAACAAAACTGTCGGCGCATCCACATGATACAAGCCTTCCATGTTCGCGCACAGCCCCCACGTCCTCCACGCAATTGCTAGTAGTCAAGAGGACACGGAGGATTAAAAAAGCATGATGGACTCTTCAGAAGAGGTCATTATCTTCACTAGAGTTTCGCCGCGCGAAAGTCACCGGACGCCACAATCTTCTGAACATAGCCATACTGAGAAATACAGAGAGAGTTGTGTGGAGCTGATAGTATTAATTAGGTTTGTAGCAACTCATTTGGCAATGGCTTGAATGTAACAGACGTTCATTAATATCAAAAAGTTACGCACTAAAGCTTTAAAGAAAACGTCTGAACGTAAATGTGAATGTTTTTTCAAGGGCTGCACAATTAATCGCAATTTCTATCCAAATCGCAATATGTGTTAAAGGCAAAATATGTGAACACACACAACACACATTCTGAATTAAGTATTGTGGTGCTGCATAGATGACCCGGCCTACACATCGTAGCCTACAGAAATCTTTGTTTGGTACAGATCCTCGTTAAAATCCCATTTTAATTTTAATATTTTTCAATGACAATGACAATGACAGTGATACAGAAATTATCATTCCCTCCAATATCGTGAATCATATGGCAATATCAGTCAAAATAATCGCAATTAGATACTTCCCTCATATCGTGCAGCCCTAGTTTTTTCCTTTTCCGCGGTTGAAAGATAAAGCAAGAAGTTTAATTTTACTCGATCAGTCAACACCTCCTATCTAACACCCAGCAGCAGCAGCAGCTCCAACACATCCACTGCAATGAAAAGGTCACTAACGGTTTGAGCAGATTTGGTTTTAGTTTTTTTTTAGAGAGAAATTCAGAGAGGGAAAAACAGCAAGCTGCTGATGTGTCTCTGAGCTCAGAAAACAAGTTCGCAGCAATCAGCAGCATCGAGTCTGCTGCTGAAAATATCCTCCCAGAGCAGCTGAGCACGTTACAACCGCTCTGATCATCTTTGGAAGCACAAACTTTAACCTGTTAAGCTCAAACACTGCCTGCAACACCAGGGGTATCAGCAGTGTGGAGCAGCTGCAGACACAAACAGTCTCAGCAGATCAACAAGTCCTCCAAACCATACAACAATATCGGTCGTTATTGTCTATTTCAATGACATTTCATTTACGGGATTGCTCCGGTGCCGCCAGATATTCCACTGGATGTCCCTCATTTTTGGCCGGATGTCTGTTTCCTTACACTTTCTTTGTGTTGGAATTCTAAGCTGCCATAGCTGGCTAGACTATCTGTCCAATCTGAGTTTTCTGTTGCACGACTAAAACAACTTTAAACGTACACATGTTCCACCAAAACAAGTTCCTTCCCGAGGCTATTTTGCAGAGGCACCGTTGCCCTGTCCGGAGTCTGAAGGCCCTGACACAGCAGGCCGACGGCCGGCGACAATGTCCGACGACGGCCGACGACGACCACCTGTCGCGTCGCCTCTCGTCGGCCCTCGTCGCCTTTTTCTGTGCCAAAAATTAGCACTGGAACACACCACACAGACTACCGCCGACTGCCAAGTACCACATACGTTTTTCGCATGCGTGTAGTAAAATAACTCCCCATACCAGCAGGCGGCAGTAATCTATTCATCATTCAACAACACAAGGGAAACCGGATACCTTTGCTATAATATGTTCTCTTAATACATCCATGGTATACCCACAACATAACAGCGTTTACAGCAGAACCGAACAGAGCCTACGGTCCCTCTGCTTCACTCCCCACCGGGAAGACAGCGGCACCGGGAGATGGCTAACTGGACTGTGCCTCTCCTGGGCTGTCATCCGTTCTCTCGGCAAAAAAGTCTGCCTACAGTGGGAGTGGGGCGGAGCGACTGAATGGCCCGCTGCTGGCTCGTTAGCTAACATTAGCTTGCTAATTTCCTCCACCCAACATGCCTTCATCATACACTGGTTACCGAAAAATAACCCAAACAAACATGTCACTCATCTGGCGATAGCAATGTGCTTTCCTTAGATTTGACAAGAGCGTGTGAATTAAACATTGAGTTCTTACATTTTACTAATTTAGAGGCTGGCCAGCTGGCTGGTAAGCTAGCTTGCTTGCTTGCTATGGGGCTAATTGTTTAGCGATGCAGAAGGCGCAGAGAGAGGTCTATTAGGGTCTTTATATTAAATATCACAGTGTAGGATATTAGTTTATTAAACATTAGTTTATTTTGTAATGTGTAGGTATGTAGAGATCCTTTAAAAGACATGTTATGTTGGAATAAATATGCCTAAGCAAGTAGTTATGTATAACTCGTTGTATGCTACGTTTTGTGTGGCAGGGCCTTTAGCGTTGTCATGACGATTGTGATTGTTGCATGTTTTTCTCCCATCCCTGAATGCTGTGTGGACTAGCCAGACCCTCCTCCGCAGCGCTGTGAAGGAAGGTCTGGCAATGCAAGACAACCTACTCTCTAATACGACCCACAGGAGCGTTTCATAAAGTAACACCCCGAGCGGTGGTGGGAATTACGACCTCATATCTAAACCAGAGAATGTCGGTCGCGGTTTTGAACGTAAAGGTTGCGATTTTAAACATGTCTTTAACGTTGTGGACCGGCTGCAGTTTGGTTTGTTTAGGCACAAAAATGACTTGGTTAAGTTTAGAAGAAGTTAAAATGGTTTGGGTTAAAATCAGACGTTATTTCCTTTCCGGTAACGCACGTGACGCTAAACGTCACGTTCATGAAAATTAAAAAAAACTCGCCACGGTGGTAGTTTGGTTATGTTTAGGCACAAAAAAACTAAGTTAAGTTTAGAAACGATTGTGGTATGAGTTCAAATCTATTATCTAATAAATATAGGTCGTAATTACTGCATTTCGTATTTCGAGGGAGGACAGTCTCCCGGAATCCATCACTATATTATATGAAAATTAAAGTGTTTCTCTTCAAACAGTTGGGACGTTTTAGGAAATCGTCTTCTTTGAGTCACTTGAGAACATGACAGAAAATTTCTGGACTGTGCATGGCGTGCGTTAGCTGAGGAATGAGCAGCAGTCGACGAGTGGAGTCGCTGTAACTAAGGGCAGAAACATGGTCCCCACAAGTATGCAAACGCCAATGACTGAATGTACTTAACTTGCATTCTTATGCACCGCTGGAGGTAGCAAACAGTCCTCGGGGGTGCGTTTAGTTCTTCCGCTGATCAGGTGAAAACAACCTTTGTAGAATCGTTTTGTCCTAATTGTAATAGTCCTGAAGGAAATGCTTATGTGAGGCAAAACAATATTCTGAAGACAACTATGGAGGAGAAATTATCTGAAGTTCTATTCAACTGAAGGTTTGAAAAGAGAGAAGGCAGCAGGAGAGACTGCAGCGGTTCTTTAACTCAGCTAAACAACTGTCCTCCGCCTCTAAAAATCACCAGGAGAGCCTGTAAACTCCCTGCAGACCAGAACCAGTCCCTCCAGCTGTTGTCGCCCTCACCAGATGGCAGAAAGAGAAAAGGAGGAGACATCCGGTGATGAAATGCCATGCAACTCTGGGCTGTTCCCATCTGGGCTTTGACTTTCTGAACCTTGCGGTTCGGATGAGGAGAGGTGGAGGATTGAGAGGGAAAGCTGCGGATATCTGTGAGTTTGTTTCCTTTAGCTTAAAGTTTAGCCTCAAACTGTAAACTGACCTTCATCCTCAGAAGATTCTGCACACTTGCGACATCTTAACACAGTAAAAACTCTTAAAATACCCTTAACTCATTCCTTGTTCCCTAATTCCCCTGTTTAAACTGGCTTTTGTCTTTTTTTGTCTCTGTAATTTTGTGTGTTTTTAAGTCTTTTGTTATTCCTATTAGTATTTTACTTCTTTATTACTTGTTCATATAATGGTTCTCGGGTCTTATTTAAAAAAAATTATCATGTGAAGCAGCAAGCAAACTAGAACATATTCACGAGAAGCTGGAATCAAAGAATCTGAAAAATGACTCAAACTGATTAATCGATTATCAAAATAGTGATTAATTCAATAGTTGACAACTAATGGATTAATCTTTGCAGCGCCAGTTCCTAGTGATAGGGCCGTGAGATCATAAAACACTTGTTTGTGTCATACTCAAGGGCACGGACAGTAGGGATAGACCTGGCCGATTATCGGGATGTTTTTTGGGCAGTTTGCAGATGATCTGTATTTGCGTTTTATTTGCCTGATAACCGATAAAGTTAATTTATTAAAAGGTGCTCTACTTTGGCTCGGCTACAGCTCTGTGTCTGTTCCTCTGCTTCGGTTTCACGCACCACTGAGTCTGACTTAATGTCCCGCCCACAACACTATCTGACTATCTCTTACTGGGTATTATGTTGAAAGTTTCTAAGTTATTAAATAATTGCTTAAAGTGCTCATATTATGCTGTTTGGCTTTTTCCCTTTCCTTTATTGTGTCATATATCTTCTTTGTGCATGTTATAGGTTTACAAAGTGAAAAAGCCCAAAGTCCACCCCAAAGGGACTTACCATCTCCAACAGAAAACACTGTTCACAAACTGCTCCAAACAGCTCTATTGTAGTCCAGCCTTTACTTCAGAGACAAACGTGGTCACTTTGGAACACACGTTATAATGCTCGCCTAGCTGCTAGCATGGCACGCCCTCATACGCTGCTTCTGACTGGCTAGTAGTCCTTACCTGGGTACTGTCAGGGCACGCCCTCGTACTCTGCTTCTGACTGGCTAGTAGTCCTTACCTGGGTACTGTCAGGGCATGCCCTCATACTCTGCTTCTGACTGGCTAGTAGTCCTTACCTAGGTACTGTGCATGTGCGCCTCCCAACAAAGATGAGATAGAAGTGAGAGGTCTCACTCTGTAGCTAAAACAGAGAGCTCAACACACAGGGTGAAAAGAGGAGCTGCAGCAATGTGCAGTACAACAAATATATGGTGTTTTTTGAAAATTAAACCATGTAAACCTATTCTGATATAACCTCTAAATACAATTATGAACCATAAATGAGCATAATATGAGCACTTTAAAGCATTCAGTGTTGGAGTTTATAACATTCCAAAACCTTCATTTTGACTTAAAATTTTCATTTTCACTGTAAATGCATATCGGTTCGGAATTTCAGTTATCGGTTTCATTACCTACTAATCATTATCTTTATAGGCCTTTTAAACCCAGTGTGAGTCGATCCCTAATGTACAGACACGTCGTTATTTTAGAGGACTTGTTGTTGCTGGAAGCACCCGGCAGAGGATGGCGAGCGTCTTACCGTCGACGCAGGCCGGTCTGGCTCGGGTCGTCCCGGCGATCTGTCCCTTCCTGCAGGCGCAGCGGGCCGTCTGTCGGGCGATGGTCCTCCTCGGCTGGCTGCTGTCGCGGTCCAGAGTGACGACCTCACAGGTCCCCGCCGCCAGCTGACCTGAGGAACCAACGGAAGAAAATCATGTAAACCACAAAATGTTTTCAAGTTTTCATTTTGATATCATACGTTTTTTATTCTCACAGAAAACATTTTGTGAATTTGCTAGGTTGTCTTGTTATTTATTTTTTCTGTTCAGTTGCTGTTGAACTCACTTTGATTTGGACTCAGTTGAGACTTGATAAATAGTTACAGGTGGTGATTAATACAAGCTATAGATGAGGATCTCTGTGATGTATCAACTTTCAAATCTGCTGAATTACTGACTGCGTTTCCACTCACTTGGATTTATTTTCTACCAATGAATGAATTTACAAAATAAAGGCATATCTTCCCAGTGACGGGTGTGTGAAAGAAACTGTTTTCATGCTGTTTTCTCTCTGAGGCAAAGTCTTTTATTTTGTTATTTCTCTCATTATTGTCAAATAAATGTTTGTTCGATTTATTCTGAAAAGGCAGAATCAGATTCAGTTTCCAGAATGGTTATTGATGAGAGTGGTTGATTCTGAGTTTGGGTAAATTAATAAACACGTTTCTGTCTGTCTTTAGTCTCAGCTTCCACTGAAACATGACCCCTAAAGGCTGCAACTCTCCTGTGATTAAACATATAAGATCAGGTTTTAAAAGAAGTGTTTCTCTTCACTCTGCAACGCTGAACCAGCTTTAAAATAACAGCTCAGTGTTCTGACTGACGGCTGCTGAAAGTCTGAACTGACTTGCGACTAAATGTTTCCTGTCAGTCAGCTGACCCCATCCATTTACATCCAACACTTTACAGAAATGATAGCACAGTAACCATAGAAACAGAATGTTGCTCTTCTATTGGCTGACAGGCTTCAATCGTTAAATGTTATATATGTTCACCTCAAACATTCACATAATATTCCGGCTTTTGCCCTTATTCCGAAAACGTCCCCTGTGCCGGAGCACTCATGCAGTCCCAGACCATGACGCTCCCACCACCATGCTTGACTGTAGGCGAGAGACACTTGTCTTTGTACTCCTCACCTGGTTGCCGCCACACTTTCTTGTGCATCATCCTTCATTCCAGCAGCAGTCAGACTCTTTAATGCAAAATCATGATGTAGCACTGCTAGCTGTTTCTGCAATATGAGCCATCACTGGACAATATTCTGCACTATACATATTTATTTATTTATCACTCTTTGTTACCTACAACTGTGCAATATATATATATATATATATATATATATATATATATATATATATATATATATATATATATATATATATATATATATATATATATATATATATAATAAAACAAACATATTTACACAATAAACACCCTTATGTAAACAGATGAATAGAAATTACATATTGGGTCAGTGCAACGCTTATCAGTTCAATTTTCTAAGCACAAACGGACATTTGGAAAAACAGAAAAATGGGTTCAAATATCCAATTTTTCATTTTTTTCCACCTTGACAAATTAAAAAATTCGATCTTTAAACTGTTTTTCCAATTTTCTGTTTTTATTCAGAGGATCAGAAATTTTTAAAATTACAAAATTGCGTCTGGGCTCCAATTATTCAATACTGCGATGGTATTCTCTCCCTCGTTCCCCCCCCCACACACACACACTCGAAACCATCAGTTGCATGCACCTCTGACCCCAAAGTCTATCAGTTTGGTTTTTTTGGTCCATATGCAGTTAATGACCTGCATATTCCACAAAGTAGAGGGAGAGAATACCATTGCAGTATTGAATAATTGGAGCCCAGACGCAATTTTGTAATTTAAAAAATTTCTGATCCTCTGAATAAAAACAGAAAATTGGAAAAACAGTTTAAAGATCCAATTTTTTAATTTGTCAAGGTGGAAAAAAATTAAAAATTGGATATTTGAACCCATTTTTCTGTGTTTCCAAATGTCCGTTTGTGCTTAGAAAATTGAACTGATAAGCGTTGCACTGACCCAATATGTAATTTCTATTCATCTGTTTACATAAGGGTGTTTATTGTGTAAATATGTTTGTTTTATTACTATTATTATTATTATAACTAATTCTATTTCTTCTATTTCTTATACTTCATGTATATTTTTTTCTCCTATGTCTACTTAATGTGCATTTGTGTCATTCTGATGTGTGTAAATATTTTTTCTTTTGAGCTGCTGTAGCACAGGAATTTCCCCAGTGTGGGATTAATAAAGTCTATCTTATCTTATCATCTTTAGAAGAGGCTTCCTTCTGGGACGACAGCCATGCAGACCAGTTTGATGCAGTGTGCGGCGTATGGTCTGAGCACTGACAGGCTTACCCCCCCACCCCTTCAACCTCGGCAGCAATGCTGGCAGCACTGGTACGTCTATTTCCCAAAGACGACCTCTGGATATGACGCCGAGCACGTGCACTCAACCTCTTTGGTCGACCATGGCGAGGCCTGTTCTGAGTTAAACCGCCGTACGGTCTTGGCTACCGTGCTGCAGCTCAGTTTCAGCATGTTGGCAATCTTCTTATAGCCTAGGCCATCTTTATGTAGAGCAACAATTGTTTGTTTTTTTCAGATCCTCAGAGAGGTCTTTGCCATGAGGTGCCATGTTGAACTTCCAGTGACCAGTATGAGAGAGTGTGAGAGCGATAACACCTAATTCACACCTGCTCCCCATTCACACCTGAGACCTTGTAACATTAATGACTCACATGACATCAGGGAGGGAAAATGGCTATTGGACATTCACTTAGGGGTGTACTCACTTTTGTTGCCAGCGGTTTAGACATTAATGGCTTTGTGTTGATTTATTTTGAGGGGACAGCACATTTACACTGTTATACAAGCTGTACACTTATTACTTTACATTGTAGCAATGTGTCATTTCTGCAGTGTTGTCCCATGAAAAGATATAATGAAATATTTACAAAAATGTGAGGGGTGTACTCACTTTTGTGAGATACTGTAGCTGTGTTTCTCTTTC
Source organism: Sander lucioperca (assembly GCF_008315115.2). Classification (NCBI taxonomy): domain Eukaryota; kingdom Metazoa; phylum Chordata; class Actinopteri; order Perciformes; family Percidae; genus Sander; species Sander lucioperca. Next base: position 32,944,517 of record NC_050179.1, on the reverse strand, counting down.
TTATCGGGTCTGCAGCCCTGCAAATTGTTGGCTAGTTGGTTTGTATACAGCAACCATAGCAACGCACAGAGCTGACCATAAGCAGTAAACAGGCAAGAGGCCGTAAACTGCGGTGAAAACCCTGATTGAGACGCATATTCCGAATGCGCTGTATACATGTCCGAACAATGCCTCTAAAACCTGAATAATACCGGAATATCCCACATGCCTTATTCGGAATATCCAACTGGAATATGCTGTTTACATGACCTGTATCAAACTCGGAATATTGTCATATTTGGAATAATAGTAGAATATTGGTGTGCATGTATAGGTACTCAGTGTTCTCAAAATCAGTGCTCAGGTTTGATTATACTGCAGGTAGCCATAGCAACAGTAGAGATTACACTGAGTGCACACATTAACTCCTCTGAAACCTCCTCAATAACCTCTACATCCTCTTCAAGAACACCTGGAACATCCTCAAGAACCTCTTCAAAAACAGCTTAATTGTTTTTCAATGAACTCTAATACCTCCTCAAGAACCCCTCGACCCTTTTAACAGGACCCCTGCAATCTTTTCAAGACATCTTAAAACTCAACAACAGCTAAAACCTCCGTAGGGACATCTATAACCTCCCCAAGATCACCTTGGAAAATGTCACTTAGAACTACACATGTGAACCAGGGGTTAAAGCATAGACCAGAGATACGGGACACCTAGGGGGTCCTCAGAGTTACTGTGGGGGGGCCACCAAATTATTGTAAATTTTTTGAAAAAAAAATTAAAATGTCTTAAAGCAGCCATATTATGCTCATTTTCAGGTTCATAATTGTATTTTAAGGTTGTACCAGAATAGGTTTACATGGTTTAATTTTCAAAAAACACCATATTTGTGTTGTACTGCACCGCTCTCTCTCACTGCTGCAGCTCCTCTTTTCAGCTGGTCTCTATTTTAGCTACAGTGAGACCTCTTTTCTTGTTCTTCTTCTTCTGCTTCTGTACTATCTTTGATTGCACTGCACATGCCCAGTAGCTCAGATGTAGATCATGTCAGCTAGCTAGCTCCATAGACAGTAAAAGAAAGGCTGTTTCTACAACTTCGGTCAGTTACAAGGCAGGATTAGCTGGGAGACTTCTAAATGAGGGCGCACATGGAAGTAGTTATTTTGTAGATTATGGTGAACTTGTGTGTGTTTTAGCAGTGCTTTGCTATTGAGAACGAGGTAGCATGCTAGCGTTAGCCATAGCGTTAGTATGCTAACGCTACGAGCTAATGGTTGCGGTTAGCCTGCTCGTTTCGGCTTGTGACGTCACAAGCCGTGCCGATTTTGAACAGCTCACCCAGAGACTGAAGGCAGGACACATTCAGAAACCGTATCTCACTCTAAACAGCATGGATGGATTTTTTTCAAAGTTTGTATGAGTGTGGAAGCACCAGAGACACAACATAACACCCCAAATCCCAGAAAAAGTGATTTTTTCATAATATGGGCACTTTAACATGAGTCCAAAATATTATTAGCAAATATAAATCAGCCTTTTCGTGAAAAAACAAACAAAAAAAACCCACATTGATAATAGGCTTACTGGCCTATAAATAAGGTAGTCACTAAGGTAGCCATCCACAGATACAGTTCATCACTGTGCCACATGTTTAACATTAAAACATGATTTATAAAATCATGCCAACAGTCATTATTTTAATAGCTTAGTATTCAATGCACTAAAAAGGTATGCGTGAAGGCTTTAGGCCACCCACGTTATTGTGCACGATCATGCAAGGCTTGTATCATGTGGACGTGCCGACAGTGTTGTTGTCATTACTTAGAATTCCTCATGGGGGCGACAGAAACTACGCACTATAGCTTTAAAACATGTGGCATTGACTGTATAAGTGAAGGTAAAACATCTTGATCCCCCCCTGGTGGCTGGCTGCAGTACAGCTTATGAATCCAAACTAAAACATCAAAGTACAGGCAAATACTTTTTTTTTCTCCAAAAGATGGTTTCTCTAATTTTAGGAAGTTCTGATCACGCTGATGTTTGTTCAAGTGTTTATTATTCTGATCAGTTTGGTTTTTATTTGAAGCTATAAAAACGGGGTGAAACGTCATGATTGACAGCTGTGACTGTTTCATGATTGGTCAGGTGTGTGTGTGAGCGGTTGACTTGTGATTGGTTGGGCGGAGGTATGGGTGGGACTGTGATACAGTGGCTCCGCCCCCAAATCGCTACTGCGCAGACTCTGGCTCCAAAATTACAAGACAGCACCCGTATCCGGGATATTTTGGCTTCACTTTTCTACAGTGGCAGGGAGTGGAGATGCGTCATCTATCTTCAAATACCAATCTATGATGTGAACCTTATGATGACAATAGATGAAAAGTCAGGGGATTACCAAAGTTGGATTTATCCTCTTGGGGCCATAAATGTCTGTACATAATGTCAAATCAATTGATTCAATAGCTGTTGAGTTATTTAAGTGTGGGCCAAAGTGTTGGACCGGACCGACAGACCAATACATCGGAAGAATTGAAAAATTACTTTGGACTCTGGGGACTAAAAGATAGAAGTCTGGCTTTATTTCTAACAAGTTTATCAACTAAAACATTTATTAAATTAATGGAATGAATAACTTACTGTGAGTTCAGATGTATATAAATAATACAAATCCTTACTGAACTCAGTGCTCAGTGAGGCTAGATGATGGAGGGATGAATGTTTGGGTGAATCAGAGGGGACAGAAGCTGCATTTGGTCGCTGTGGCGACGGCAGAGGCCCCCCCTGCATGCTGATGAACTGTCATCAATAGAGCCATGGACCGTCCCGCTCTCAGAAAATACCAGGACCTCAGAGTAAGGAGGACAGAGTGAACAGTTCTTCAGAAAGACGGAGGGCAGTGGGGTCAGAGCGGGATTAATGACAACATCATCAACAACAACAGCAGCTCATTTAGTCTTTCTAAGAAGCACTAAACTACTTAAAAAGGTTCAACAGACTAGGGCTGCCCCCTCCTAGTCGATTGGTCAAGCAATCGGTTGTTTCTTTAGTCGATTAGTTGCTTTTTCATAATTTTTTCAGGTTGACTATTTTATTCCAAAATACAAAACACATCTAAGATGTAAAGATTTGAAGGGATGCTTTTGCATGATTCTTTGTCGTATCATGACAAAACCTGTATGAGTGTTAGTTAACTAAGAATTTCTTTAATCGAGGACAGTCCCACAACAGACTCCCATGAAGCAGTGATGTGGATACTGACTCTCGATGGACCTTTACGACCTGCAAGGTGAGGGTCACATGAACACTGGAGGCAGCCGATGGCTTTACTATCATACCTTTTTAACATCTATGTATTTATTGGAGAAACAGCAGACAACTGTCCTAAAAACCAGACAACTTTCTTTCCTCGTTTACCTCTAATTAGGTTTTATGTTCAAAGCAAAACCTTTAAATGTGATTCAGATATCATCAATTTGACACGGTAAACACTGAACCCCCTCATAGTTTTTGTCTATTGACAAATCCAATAAAGTTTATTTGAATAACACATCAGCAGAGTTTAGCCTATGTACTACTGCCAGTTAAGCTCAAGGGGGTAAGCGAGCATCCAGAAAGCGTACCTCCTATGGGGAGATTCTGAGGCTAACAAGCCATCACCTTCCGCTAGCATTCTGTTGACTCCCATTCATTTTGGCGTCTTTTTGACAGCGAATAACTTTACATTAGGGCTGTGAAAATAACGAGTTCATTTCGATTAATTAATCTGAGAAAGAATAACGCGTTAAAAAAAATAACGCAGATTAATCCATTCCATATTGACGTTTGAGCCGGAGCCGTTCTAGCCACCATTGGACTGCTGTGCTGCCTGGATCATTAATTGGAACATTTACTTGTAGAAATCTTCTTCCTGCCAACCCTGGCTACCGAAATCTGGTGCCACTGATATGTCTGCACTTTTCTCTGATGCTCTGAAACAGACGATACAGGCAACACAAACACCGCTGCATGTGATGCTAGTTAACACTATACTCAACAGCAGCTAACGTTAGCCTACCGCTAGCTAGTAGCTGGATTAAACACAGTTAAAATGCTGCCAGCTAACGCTAAACGGTGTAAAGTTTGACTGTGTTTTACTGTAGAGGATTCAACACCGGGATGTAACAATCTGCAGCTGCCGTCGGAAAAACAACACAGACGGTGCGTTCAATGAAACTGGTAAACTACAGCCTTGTGGTGCATTTGAAGTTATTGTAAATGTCCTTTTCCTATCTGGTGGTTGTTTTTGTCATTCAACAGCAATTTACTAGTGAAATAAGTTATTGTTATTGTTATACATTATTATTAAATCATTTAATTTTGACCATAATGGCCTTAGCAATAAACAAGCCGTTCCTTAAAGTGCCCATATTATGAAAAAAACACTTTTTCTGGGATTTGGGGTGTTGTGTTGTGTCTCTGGTGCTTCCACACACATACAAACTTTGAAAAAAATCCACCCATGCTGTTTAGAGTGAGATACAGTTTCTGAATGTGTCCTGCCTTCAGTCTCTGGGTGAGCTGTTCAAAATCGGCACAAGCCGAAACGAGCAGGCTAACCGCAACATTAGCTCGTAGCGTTAGCATGCTAACGCTAATGCTAACGCTAGCATGCTACCTCGTTCTCAATAGCAAAGCACTGCTACAACACACACAAGTTCACCATAATCTACAAAAGAACTACTTCCATGTGCGCCCTCATTTAGAAGTCTCCCAGCTAATCCTGCCTTGTAACTGACCAAAGTTGTAGAAACAGCCTTTCTTTTACTGTCTATGGAGCGAGCTAGCTGACATGATCTACATCTGAGCTACTGGGCATGTGCAAGTGCAATCAAAGATAGTACAGAAGAAGAAGAAGAAAAGAGGTCTCACTCTGTAGCTAAAACAGAGACCAGCTGAAAAGAGGATCTGCAGCAGTGAGAGAGAGCACTGCAGTACAACAAAAATATGGTGTTTTTAGAAAATTAAACTATGTAAACCTATTCTGGTACAACCTTAAAATACAATTATGAACCTGAAAATGAGCATAATATGGCTGTTTTAATGTCACCGACTGTTATTTAGTACCCTTTTTTTTCTTTTCTTTTTTTACTTTCTTAAAAAGTATCGGTTCAGGCACCGTTAATTATTTTTAATTATTATTAATTTTGATTAATTAATCACAGAGTATGTAATTAATTAGATTAAATGTTTTAATCGATTGACAGCCCTACTTTACATCTGAAGCATTTAAAGACTCTATTTGTCCATTGTTTATTCCTAAAGAAACACGACAATGTATAAAAGGCTCCATTACCTTGTACCTCACGTTATGGCTCCGTAGCAGACGTTTTTATAAAAATAGGCTAATGACTGTGTCATAACTATGCATAGTAGTCAGGAGAAGCTCGCACGCAATCTTGGGGGGGGGGGACGTGGAGGCATACAGTCAAGGGAGAAGCCCATAGAGAGTCCATGAAAGCATCGGAACAAAATATTTCCTACGCTCATGGACAGCTCCTACTCACGCTCTCCGTCTCTGCAAGAATCGGAATGATTGAGATTTCTCTTGGCACAGCTCCCAGAAGACTTACAACTTTCAGACTCAGCCATCACCGGAAAAGTGCTTCTAATTGACTTCACTGGTCTCCGTCGAAGTCTATGGCAATGCTGTGTCCATTTCTTTTATTGTCTATGGTTAAGCTTGAGCTTTTCTGTAGGGCCACCATCAGGACAATATGTCACCTTTGAAACCTGACTGGGTAAAGCAGGAAACTGTCCCGGGACACTGGGGGCTCCAAAAAGCCCTCAAGTTCCAAGTAATTTCACTAATGTCCTGCTAATCAAGCGTGACACAGTTTGAGTCTACAGTCAGATCTGAGCACACAGACATGATACACATATGTTTAGATCCAGTGTGACTTACTCTTTTTAAGGATACCATTATCCCCGATGAAATAGGCAAATAAATGCCCATAAATCCGCTTTGAAATCAGAGAAAAAAGACGCTCCATATAAACCAGAATTTGCCTGAGAATAATCACGTTTTTAAGTTTTCTTCCATTTCAAAGAAGCCGAGTGACCGTTTTCTGTACATCCATGGGTGCATTGCTAACAAGAACTAGTAATAGCTAATTTGGCATTCTTTTAGCGGTGCCAGTTTGCTAAAATCAGTTGTCCTGATCTGGAATAGTGGTTGTGTCATTTTTACTTGTCTATGCCTACGTCTTTCTTGTTTTATGTGTATTTGTTGTATTGTTGTAGTGTATCTATTGTTTTTAAACCTGCTAGGGACTGCAGACGAAAATTAGCCTCTATGGCTAAATCTGTCACATTTACACGTTGGACTCTGTACTCATGTTGATTAATGTGCATTGTCCCTTTTAAATAAATAAATCTAAAATATAAAAAAATATAAAATTCAGGGAAAAAATAATTTTGGCTATAAAACATTCACACAAAGAATAATTTACATTTTTACAAACTTAACACCAGTGGTGGGATGTAACTAAGTACATTTATTCCAGTACTGTACTTAAATTTATTCTTTCTTGATTAAGTATTTTTCAGTTGTGGAATAAAATTAATTACATTTATTCAAGTACTGAGGTACTTGACTTTTCTTCAGTTTCTCCATTTTATGCAACTTTTTACTTCTAATCCACTACATCTCAGAGGTAAATCAACTACTTTTGTCTGACAGCTTAAGTTACTTTTAGGTGACAGTTTTTCCTCCACCTTCCTGTCCAGTGAAAACCACGTATCTCCAGATGTGTTGATGTTGAATGTTTGTGATAAACTGAAGGTTGAGAAAATTCTCCTCCTTCTTAAGCTGAAAAAAGTCTTTAAAAAGCCGCTTGGATCAGCTGGAAAATGCATCGTCACAAAGCTGAAAACAGGGCTGTTTTTCTGACACCATGAAAAGTTTTAAAACTTTGTAGAGATACGTGGTTCCCACAGGACAGCGGCGCTACAAACACATGATGATCTTATAGAATATGATGCATTGCTGGAGATTAAACTACCCAACAGTATATAAAGGAGTTAAAGTGAGCACAACCTTAACCCTTGTGTTCTCTTCCATTCAACCATGCACTTGCTGGGTCAAAACTGAACATCAACACTTTTTCTGACCTTTTTGTCTCTTTTTTCGACACTTTTTTTTCAATGTTTTTGACGCATTTTTTGACGTTTAAAACTTTTTTTCATTCCCAAGTATAAACACCACTAACACCAACTTATTACTAACTTTACACCTATTTTTGGAATTCATGGTCAATAAACGTCATTTATAGGAAATTATACGTAATTCTCGAGTTAAAAAAATGTAATCAAACACCCTAAAATTCACTGTAAGTAGAGATCCGATCTTTTGTTGTACTTGCGAAGTGCGTTGTATGGAACCATCCGTGTTATTTTTGGGTGATTACAATTGGGTAGTTAAAAATAAACCCATATTTCTGATATAGAAATTTAGAAAACGGGTCAAATTGGACCCTAAGACAACACATGGGTTAAACATCTGCAACAGTAAAATGTAACATACACATTACTGCAGCGGGAATATTAATCCAGAAACATCAGATAGAAGAGGAAAACTCTGACAGGGAACATTATACTGCACAATGAGTACTTTTACTTTTCATTCTTAGTAGATAAGTACTTAGGTAGATAAAGCATTTGGCATTTAGCTGATAATAGTTACACACTTTTACTTAAGGTTTCATATTTTACTTCTAATGGAGTATTTTCACAGTGTTGTATTACGTTTTTATTACTGTTAGTACTTTTACTTTAGTGAATGATCTGAATACTTCTTCCACCATTGCTCTTAAAAACACTAAGAGTGTTCAGATCTGCCTGTTGAGACTCTCTGCAGTTTTAATGAAGCTCATAATACCATCTGACAGCCTGCATCAACACGACTTCTGCTTTCTGTCTGATGTGATGTGTGTCCCCCCCCCCCCCGCCCCTGCTGTTAGCCTCGAGGCTACAGGAGAGCAAATGAACTATGTCATCTCTGTCTGAGAGCTGCTGATGATGACGGTTATCTCCTCCTCCTCTCTGGGGAAATGTAGATGTCAGACCGCTGTGAGCTCAGCACGTCATGTTTAAAGGGTCAAAGGTCATAGTGGAGGTGTTGGAGCTTCATATATGATGGCCAGAGACGCAAAACATACAGAGGAGAGAACCATTTAATATTAATTCCTCTGAGTTTCATCATCTCTGACACAAAGGTCAAACGTCAGAGGCAAGGCAAGGCAAGGTAAGCTTATTTGTAAAGCATAATTCACGCACAAGGCAACTCAAAGTGCTTTACAGAGGCATATAAATACATTGTAAACATAAACAATCAAAATACATTCAAGAAACAAAGCACAGTTACAACAAGACAAATCTAGTTAAATTGTTATAATAAAATATATTCTAAAATCAATAATAAAATCAACATTAAAATCTTAAAACAGAAGAATTAATAGTTAAGAAACTAGTGTATCGAATTACTGAAAGCTGATGGAAGAGGATGGAAGCTAATGCCGACATTACACCAAACGACTTTTCAAGCGATTTCACTGTCACAGACTAATTTCCATTATCAGTATGAAATGAGAGGCTTGCTAGAGTTGGGGCGCGCACCCGTCGTCTCAATCATTTGGTGTAAGATGGTCATGAGACTCAGTCCCAGCGATCTCAAGTCAGTCGTTTTCCCGTCTTAACGTTCCGACAAAATCCAACGTGTTTGATATTATCGGAAGATTCAACAGCGATTACGTTGTGTGCGAGAGAAATATACAACCCGGTCTCACGGCAGTTCGTGTAAATGTCACGTTATTTTTAATCTATTGATACGTGTTCACGGGGACGTTTTTCTCATTTTTCTCGTGGTGGCAACCACAAAATACACAACCGGGAAAGGACGCCTTATATGCTGGGAGGCAGCCGCAAGGCGGCCGCTGGGGACTCAAAAGGACGCCTTACACGTCAGGAGATGGCCAGGCCGCCGCTGGGGGACTCAAGATGGCCAGGCCGCTGGGGACTCGAGATGGCCAGGCGGATGCGAGGTGGCCAGGCTCGAGATGGCCAGGCCGCTGGGGACTCAAGACGGCCAGGCGGCTGCGAGATGACCAGGCGGCCGCGGGGGACGGCCGCAGGGGACGGCCGCTGGGGACGGCCGCTGGGGACGGCCGCTGGGGACGGCCGCGGGGGACGACGGCTGGGGACGGCCACGGGGGACGGCCGCTGGGGACGGCCGCTGGGGACGGCCGCTGGGGACACGCGACAATAACAGGATGGCGGAGGTTGGGTTTAGGAAAAACACTACGGGGAAAGGACGCCTCACACGCCGGGAGACGACCGCTGGGGACGCGCGACAATAACGGGACGGTTGTGATTAGGAAGACTACGGGAAACAAAACGCCACACGCGGGACACGATCCCCAGTCGCCCGGGTGAAACTCGTGTATTGTTTGACCCATCCTCCACCCCGACCAACCTCCCTACGCGGATTTTCGGCTTTTCATACTACTCCCTACCGTTTTCATGCTGTGATCACGAAATATGCTTCCTATTGAAATACATTACTTTACATTTTCGTGCTGGCCACCATGAAAAAAACGAGAAAAACGTCCCTGTGAACACGTATCAATAGATTAAATAACGTGACCATTTCACGAACTGCCATGAGACTGGGCTGCAAATATAACACCGCCCAGACTGTTTCTCATCATGAGGAAATGTTTTTAATGAACTTATCTGGAAAATGTTTGTTATTTTTCCCACAATTTCTGCTCATTGCAGAGCGGCAGTAGCTCAGTCTGCGTGGACATAGCTTGGGAACCGGAGGCTCGCTGGTTCAAGTCGCCATACAGAGCGAGTGTAGAGTGCGGACTAACAGCTTAAAAATGTGCCAGTTCATCTCCTGGGCAACTGGCATCCCAAAACAGCTCCAGGGAGGCTGTATCATGTCTGACGCCTGCCCTACACCCTTATAATGCTTGTGTGGGCTGTAAAATTAGGATTTGAGAAAGAGGCATTTCAACTACCAATTGCCTTGTTTAAATTATGTGGAATGACAAATAATAAAGTGCAAAGCCTGATTTATGAAAAATGTTCTTCTTGATTAAACACATCAACAGTGACTTAAAGCATGAGATGTTCTTACTTTATTAAAGAATTGTAAAACGTTAAGTTGTATGTTTTGAGGGGGTCAGCCCTATATTCCCACAGCCCTATGGTCCCGCAGCCCAATGGTCCCGCAGCCCTATGGTCCCACAGCCCTATGGTCCCGCAGCCCAATGGTCCCGCAGCCCTATGTTCCCGCAGCCCAATGGTCCCGCAGCCCAATGGTCCCGCAGCCCTATGGTCCCACAGCCCTATGGTCCCGCAGCCCAATGGTCCCGCAGCCCTATGGTCCCACAGCCCTATGGTCCCGCAGCCCAATGGTCCCGCAGCCCAATGGTCCCGCAGCCCTATGGTCCCACAGCCCAATGGTCCCGCAGCCCAATGGTCCCGCAGCCCTATGGTCCCACAGCCCTATGGTCCCGCAGCCCAATGGTCCCGCAGCCCTATGTTCCCGCAGCCCAATGGTCCCGCAGCCCAATGGTCCCGCAGCCCTATGGTCCCACAGCCCTATGGTCCCGCAGCCCAATGGTCCCGCAGCCCTATGTTCCCACAGCCCAATGGTCCCGCAGCCCAATGGTCCCGCAGCCCTATGGTCCCACAGCCCTATGGTCCCGCAGCCCAATGGTCCCGCAGCCCTATGGTCCCGCAGCCCAATGGTCCCGCAGCCCAATGGTCCCGCAGCCCTATGGTCCCACAGCCCTATGGTCCCGCAGCCCCCTATGGTCCCACAGCCCAATGGTCCCGCAGCCCAATGGTCCCGCAGCCCTATGGTCCCACAGCCCTATGGTCCCGCAGCCCAATGGTCCCGCAGCCCTATGTTCCCGCAGCCCAATGGTCCCGCAGCCCAATGGTCCCGCAGCCCTATGGTCCCACAGCCCTATGGTCCCGCAGCCCAATGGTCCCGCAGCCCTATGTTCCCGCAGCCCAATGGTCCCGCAGCCCAATGGTCCCGCAGCCCTATGGTCCCACAGCCCTATGGTCCCGCAGCCCAATGGTCCCGCAGCCCTATGGTCCCGCAGCCCAATGGTCCCGCAGCCCAATGGTCCCGCAGCCCTATGGTCCCACAGCCCTATGGTCCCGCAGCCCAATGGTCCCGCAGCCCTATGTTCCCACAGCCCAATGGTCCCGCAGCCCAATGGTCCCGCAGCCCAATGGTCCCGCAGCCCTATGTTCCCACAGCCCAATGGTCCCGCAGCCCAATGGTCCCGCAGCCCAATGGTCCCGCAGCCCTATGTTCCCACAGCCCAATGGTCCCACAGCCCAATGGTCCCGCAGCCCAATGGTCCCGCAGCCCTATGGTCCCACAGCCCTATGGTCCCGCAGCCCAATGGTCCCGCAGCCCTATGTTCCCACATTTCTAAGATTTTTTTTTTACTGAAAATTAGGTCCTATGTTCCCGCAACCCTATGTTCCCACATTTCTAAGATATTTATTAAAATTAGGCCCTATGTTCCCACAGCCCTATGTTCCCACATTTCTAGGACATTTTCAAAATTAGGTCTTGTGTTCCTACATTTCCCTGAAATGTAAGCCCTATCCTCCCACAACATTTTTTAGGGTTAGGGTTAGGGGTTAAGGGGATACAATCTGATACAAATTTATGAAAAAGTAAATGTGGGAACATAGGGCCTAATTTTGAAAAAAAGCTTAGAAATGTGGGAACATAGGGCTGTGGGAACATAGGCACGCTCCCCGTTTTGAGAAATGTTTCCTTTATCCCTCTCTCCTGAAGAGTTAGATGAGAAGATCGATACCTCTCTCATGTCTCGCATGCATTCCACCACTTTCATTACGTCACCAAACATCCAGAACCAAATATTCTGGTGTGACCGGGCCTTTGAACTGAAGTCAGAGTGATGATTAAAATCAGAGAAAGATAAAAGTTCAAATCAAAAGGATCAGTTTCACAGGTCGTCTTTTCTTTGTCAAAGATCCTGAACCGTCAGAGCTGATTAGGGCCTAGAAGCCCCGGAGCTTTCTGCAGTGATTGGGATTCAATCGGCGTTTAGACGATGCAAGAGACGCTGCTCACTAACAGGTATCCAATGGTAGCCAGAGACAGCGGCGGCAGGTCTCTGTTTGCTCGTTGGCAGCAGCTCATCACCAGCATTTCTTAGTTCTCATCTGCTGCAGCACCCCAGGAGGAAACTGTTATTATTGTGTCTCGTCTGCGTCTGATTGAGCGAGGATGCTGTAAGAACAGGAATGTTAGATTTGCGAACAAATAATTCTTTTAGATTGAATCTTAAAAAGGAACAAGTGAACTCCGGAGTAGTCTATACCGACGACGTTTCATTTCCGGGATTGTTCAGGTGCCACCGAAAATTTCGCCGGATGTCCGTCACCTTCCTCTTTCTTTGTGTTGATATTCTAACCTCTGGTGGATTTCTGAGGACTATGGTTAACTGCTCCTCAGATCTCTGCAGGGTAAATCCAGACAGCTAGCTAGACTATCTGTCCAATCTGAGTTCTCTGTTGCACGACTAAAACTACTTTTGAACGTACACATGTTCCACCAAAACAAGTTCCTTCCCATCATTGCGTTCAGCGCATAGCCCCGCCCAAGATGATTGTGATTGGTTTAAAGAAATGCCAATAAACCAGAGCACGTTTTTCTCCCATCCCTGACTTTCACATCGTGACTTTCTGGGGAGCCCTATTTTTCAAGCGTGGGGGTTTTGAGGGTACCGTACATATGCATGAATGCGCCGGCCAACGTGCAGAAACATGCTTTCAATTCAAACAGAGATTATCTAGCCTGGGACTACAAATAAATTGAAACAGAAGATATTATTGACCGATGCAAGTTGTTTTTTAAATTGCTCTCCTCAGAGGAACAATAAAAATGCCAACGCACAGTGGACAGGTAATGGTTTGTGTAAATTTGTTAAACAGACCAAAATGAGGCTGCATTCCAAGACAATTATGAACCACAGCTGCAAATGTTGTCAGTGTACGGGACGTGACGTGCATTGAGTGCACCCCCGTATGGAGTGCAGGAATAGACAGCATTTGACAAATCATCGGAAATTGTTTTGCACGAAAAACCGTAATGAATGTGACAAAAATGTTTTAGTAATGTTCAGTTCGATGTGTTTCAACTGGACTTGAACTGAAGCTCACATTGTTCTGCACCTCAGTGTATTCTGTGCTTAGTTTACTGTTCATGTAATATAAATCCAGTGGCATCGCAGTTAGCTTTGAGCTCATTTGTAGCCAAAGTCCCTGAACAGGACGCGCAGCACATAAAAAATAAAATGGTGTAATAAAAAGTAATGTGATGTATCGAGCAGCACTTAAAATTTTATGATTGTACTGAAGGTTGTGAGGACATAAATGTGTCATGAGTCATGAACGTCAAACCTTTCTTAAAAATGAACTTGTTCTATCTTCTGCTTCTGTAAAACTCCTGAACAGAGCAAATACAAAATACCAGCACATACTGCATTTACTTAAACTTTCTTGTACAGCCCTAATTCCTACATTACTATTTTAAATTCAACTTGGTCTACCGCGTGTTTCTACTTCCAAAAATTGTTTCTCTTTTACCTGTGAGCCACCTTAGACGGGTTTTCATATTTTGACTAATAAAAGTTTTTGAAGATCCACTTATGGCGCTTACCCACTGCTAGTACCAGCTCTACTCGACTCAGCTCGGCTCTGCCCTGTCCTCCTTTTTCCATTGCAGATTAATCAGTCCCTCCAGGATTTCGCGGCCTTTTTTTGAGATTGTTGCGGCCCAAAATGCCTGATTTTGCGGGAGCTTTTGTAAAAAATCGCGATAAAAGTTGCGATGTCTTTTGTCGTTTGTTGAAATGAAGTTGCGGGAGACACTGAAAGTTGCAAAGGTTTTTTTTTGTGTGTACTTTTTTAAAAATAAAAAGGAAACTTGTTTTGGGGAGTTTTCCTAGTAACCTTACCAAAAAGGCTCAGGATGCTGCAAATGTTGGTATAATATGAAAATGGCTGGTGGATTTAAGCCAAAAAATTATAATTTATTGAATGAATCAAATTTGATGAATCAAATGTGTCAGTGGCTTGTTGATCTTTACATTGTTAGTTCATTTCCTATCCTGGCCTTTATAAAGTGCTTATTGGACTTGTGTGTGTGTGTGTGTGTGTGTGTGTGTGTGTTTGTGTTTGTATATGTCACGGGGGGAACTGAGCAGCAGCCCTGCCCGCTGCAGAGAGCCGACAGGATTGAAACAGCAGCAGCTTCAGCGACTTTAGAGTGAACAAAACGTTACAGCGTACATTAATGTTAACATGTATACAGGTTGGCAGGACGGTCTTTCGCTGTACGTTTTGTTGGTAAATGTGAGATGTTCGAGTCACACACGTCTCGTCTTCATAGCAGAAACAAGGAAATGAATTTGGCGACGTATGTGTGACGTCAACCCGTTCTCACTCCTGCTTGGTCAGTGGCTCTCAGAGTCACATACTGACGTAAAGTCTGGCACGTGGGAATGCTGGGATTGGTTGAAGTCGCTGGAAACTCCGCGTAATGGTCAAATTTGCGGAAAAGTTGCGGTGATGGGCAAAATTGCGAGTTGCACCAAATTCGCGGTGATTGGTTGAATTTGCGTGAACTGGCACGATCGCGACATCGTGAAATCCTGGAGGGACTGATTAATAGTACCGCTTAATGCGTGAGGCGAGCATGGCTGGTCGTCATAGTGACGCCGCTGTTAGGCCCACTGCCCCTAGGTAGCTTCTCTGTTCTCTCCTCTCTCCCTCCCTCTGTCTATCGTAATTGCTGGAGAGGAGTCTGGTGTGTGGGAGTCAGGGTTCCAGCTGCCTCTCATCTACCAAAATCAACCTCTGCTTTACATACCCGGTCATTCCTTCACTCTGCATCAGATCATAAACAACTCTGCCACACTGCCATTGTAACCTGACTCCTGCTACCGCTCCACTCCTGCCATACACTGAACCGGAACCACCACCACTGGACCCCGCCGCTAGCCGGCCTACTGTCTCTCTCTGACGGACCCGCTCCTTCCCGGAATTCACCTGACCTGTTCTCCACCCTGGACATCTGGACTTGACACTTGAGTACTTTGAATAAAACCTGTTAAATTCACACTGCTGGCTCTGTGTCTGTCTGCATTTGGGTTCTGTTTATCATTCAAACCTAACAGCCACAGGAAACTGCCGTGACCTAACGCGACACACACACAGAACGTCGAAGGTGTGTTGTTTTTGATTCTAGATTCAAAAGAAGCTGGAGGCAGCAAAAAAAACACCGCTGGCTAAACTATTTAAAAATGGCAGGTTTGTCGCTAGCAATGATGACGCAGTGATTAGTGATGATTCTCTCCGACCAATCAGGAGTCTGCAGGTTTTCACGTCACCTTTTGGTATCGCCTCAGCTCGTTTGGAACCTCAACGGAGGTGATACTAAAAGAAGTACCTGTTGGCAGGTACCAGGGACTTTTTTTCATAATGGAAAACCAAAAAAGGGGAATAGAGTTGAGGGGAGTCGAGCAGGTACCACGTAATGGAAAAACACCATAAGGTTCCACTTAGGTTGCTTTCACACCTGCCTCGTTTGGTCCGTTTAAAACCAACCCAGGAGCGTTTGGTCTGATAGTCCACTTGGTTTGGGGCGGTGTGAAAACTCATCCGAACTCTGGTGCGGATCAAACGGGGGTCTCGGTTCGCTTCCCAGTGCTCTGGAGTTCAGTTCACTTCAGGTGAGAATGCGATCGGAACCAAATACAGGAAGTGAACCAAAAACAGAGCATTTACTAGCCTGCAATTTCCACCTTGCACACAATTTACGGACTTATATATGATTTAGGAGTGATAACATTCAGATCCACGAGGTAGAGATGATGTGACCCTGCCCGGAGGAAGCCCGGGGCCCCCGTCTGGAGCCAGGCCCAGATGGAGGGCCCGTCAGCGAGCGCCTGGTGGCCGGGTTTGCCACGGAGCCCGGTCGGGCACAGCCCGAAAAAGCTACGTGGCACCTCTCTCTCCAACCCATGGGCCCACCACCTGTGGGAGGAACCGCTGGGGTCGGGTGCGCTGCCACATGGGTGGCAGTGAAGGTCAGGGGCCTCGACGGACCAGACCCGGGCAGCAGACGCTGGCTCTGGGGACGTGGAACGTCACCTCTCTGTGGGGGAAGGAACCGGAACTTGTGCGGGAGGTGGAGCGCTACCAGTTGGATCTGGTGGGGCTTACCTCTACGCACAGTCTCGGTTCTGGAACCATACTCCTGGATAGGGGTTGGACTCTTTTCTTCTCCGGAGTTGCCCAGGGTGTGAGGCGCCGGGCGGGTGTGGGGATACTCACAAGCCCCCGGCTGAGCGCCGCTACGTTGGAGTTTACCCCGGTGGACGAGAGTGTCGCCTCCCTACGCCTGCGGGTTGTGGGGGGGAAAACTCTGACTATTGTTTGTGCGTATGCACCAAACAAGAGCTCGGAGTATTCGGCCTTCTTGGAGACCTTGAATGGAGTCCTGCATGGGGCTCCAGTGGGGGACTCCATAGTTCTGCTGGGGGACTTCAACGCGCACATGGGCAATGATGGAGACACATGGAGAGGCGTGATTGGGAGGAACGGCCTCCCTGATCTAAACCAGAGTGGTTGTTTGTTGTTGGACTTCTGTGCTAGTCATGGATTGTCTATAACGAACACCATGTTCGAACATAGGGATGCTCATAAGTGTACTTGGTACCAGAGCACCCTAGGCCAAAGGTCAATGATCGATTTTATAATCGTTTCATCTGATCTGAGGCCGTATGTTTTGGACACTCGGGTGAAGAGAGGGGCAGAGCTGTCAACTGATCACCATCTGGTGGTGAGTTGGGTCAGAGGGTGGGGGAAGACTCTGGACAGACCTGGTAAACCCAAACGGGTAGTGCGGGTGAACTGGGAACGTCTGGAGGAGGCCCCTGTCCGACAGACTTTCAACTCACACCTCCGGCGGAGCTTTTCGTGCATCCCTGTGGAGGCTGGGGGCATTGAACCCGAGTGGACAATGTTCAAAGTTTCCATTGCTGAAGCTGCGGCGGGGAGCTGTGGTCTTAGGGTCTTAGGTGCCTCAAGGGGCGGCAACCCACGAACACCGTGGTGGACACCGGTGGTCAGGGAAGCCGTCCGACTGAAGAAGGAGTCTTTCTGGGATATGTTATCCCAGGGGACTCCGGAGGCAGTTGCAAGGTACCGAAGGGCCCGAAGGGCTGCAGCCTCTGCCGTGAAAGAGGCAAAGCAGCGGGTGTGGGAGAAGTTCGGAGAAGACATGGAGAAGGACTTTCGGTCGGCACCAAGGTGCTTCTGGAAAACCGTTCGCCACCTCAGGAGGGGGAAGCGGGGAAACATCCAAGCTGTGTACAGTAAGGATGGAACGCTGTTGACCTCAACTGAGGAGGTAATAGGGCGGTGGAAGGAGCACTTTGAGGAACTCCTAAATCCGACTAATACGCCCTCTATGGTAGAGGCAGAGCTGGAGGATGATGGGGGATTGTCGTCAATTTCCCTGGTGGAAGTTGCTGAGGTAGTTAAACAACTCCACAGTGGCAAAGCCCCAGGGATTGATGAGATCCGTCCAGAAATGCTTAAAGCTCTGGGTGTGGAGGGGTTGTCTTGGTTGACACGCCTCTTCAACATTGCGTGGAAGTCGGGGACGGTGCCTAAGGAGTGGCAGACTGGGGTGGTGGTTCCCCTTTTCAAAAAGGGGGACCAGAGGGTGTGTGCCAATTACAGGGGTATCACACTTCTCAGCCTCCCCGGTAAAGTCTACTCCAAGGTGCTGGAAAGGAGGGTTCGGTCGATAGTCGAACCTCAGGTTGAAGAGGAACAATGCGGATTCCGTCCTGGTCGTGGAACAACGGACCAGGTCTTTACTCTTGCAAGGATCCTGGAGGGAGCCTGGGAGTATGCCCAACCGGTCTACATGTGTTTTGTGGATCTGGAGAAGGCGTATGACCGGGTCCCCCGGGAGATACTGTGGGAGGTGCTGCGGGAGTATGGGGTGAGGGGGTCCCTTCTCAGGGCCATCCAATCTCTGTACGACCAAAGCGAGAGCTGTGTCCGGGTTCTCGGCAGTAAGTCGGACTCGTTTCAGGTGAGGGTTGGCCTCCGCCAGGGCTGCGCTTTGTCACCAATCCTGTTTGTAGTATTTATGGACAGGATATCGAGGCGTAGTCGGGGTGGAGAGGGGTTGCAGTTCGGTGAGCTGGGGATCTCATCGCTGCTTTTTGCGGATGATGTGGTCCTGATGGCATCATCGGCCTGTGACCTTCAGCACTCACTGGATCGGTTCGCAGCCGAGTGTGAAGCGGCTGGGATGAGGATCAGCACCTCTAAATCGGAGGCCATGGTTCTCAGCAGGAAACCGATGGAGTGCTTTCTCCAGGTAGGGAATGAGTCCTTACCCCAAGTGAAGGAGTTCAAGTACCTTGGGGTCTTGTTTGCGAGTGAGGGGACAATGGAGCAGGAGATTGGTCGGAGAATCGGCGCAGCGGGTGCGGTATTACATTCAATTTATCGCACCGTTGTGACGAAAAGAGAGCTGAGCCAGAAGGCAAAGCTCTCGATCTACCGGTCAGTTTTCGTTCCTACCCTCACCTATGGTCATGAAAGCTGGGTCATGACCGAAAGAACGAGATCCAGGGTACAAGCGGCCGAAATGGGTTTCCTCAGGAGGGTGGCTGGCGTCTCCCTTAGAGATAGGGTGAGAAGCTCAGTCATCCGTGAGGAGCTCGGAGTAGAGCCGCTGCTCCTTCGCGTCGAAAGGAGCCAGTTGAGGTGGTTCGGGCATCTGGTAAGGATGCCCCCTGGGCGCCTCCCTAGGGAGGTGTTCCAGGCACGTCCAGCTGGGAGGAGGCCTCGGGGAAGACCCAGGACTAGGTGGAGGGATTATATCTCCAACCTGGCCTGGGAACGCCTCGGGATCCCCCAGTCGGAGTTGGTTAATGTGGCTCGGGAAAGGGAAGTTTGGGGTCCCCTGCTGGAGCTGCTACCCCCGCGACCCGTTACCGGATAAGCGGACGAAGATGGATGGATGGAACATTCAGATCCAGAAGCTGTTCTGAGTGTGAAAACAAACCGAACCACCTGAAAAATGCAAAAATGTTGCAACTTCACCCCCGAATCGCACCGAGTCCACCGAACTACAGGAGTGAAAGTGCCCTGAGGTCCCAACTTCTATACATATGTTGCATGTGATAAACTCAATCCTCTGATGAAGATTGTGTGATTCAGCTGACAGCTCAAAGAAAAAGCTAGGGAGTGGACTTGGAGACAAGATTATTGTGTGAAACTAGCCGAGGTTTCCAAGGTTCAATGTTCAAACGTTTCAGCGACTTATGATGGAAAATTAAGGGTTAATTTGCAAAAAAACAGATATCTCTGTTTTTATTTATTTTCCTAAATCATCAATTTTCCTTTGGGCAATCCAGAGAATATCAGTCAAACTGCTGTTGAATGGCTTTCATCTGTTTATTTTGCAAATTACTAAATAACTTTAAAGTGACTATATGTAACTTTTTAATGTTTCTGAAGCTCTGTCATTCATACAATGGTCTTAAATGACCTGTAACAGCAAACGAGACTAACAGCGAAAAGAACGCGACTTTTATAGTTTTTAGTAAGGCATCTGCCCGGGTTCGATTTTTGCGAAGTCACAGAATGATTTGCGGCAGGTAGACGGCTCTACAGTAACACATTCTGATGGGTCACAGATTTATTTGTTACACCAGAAAGCCTATGTTAGCGTATCCAGCCTTTTGAGGTAAAAGGAAGCAGAAGAATTCCTTTATACATGCCTAATTGTATTTTAATGTTATTTTAGACGTTGTCTGTAATAGTTATGACTAGGGCTGTCAAACGATTAATTTTTTTTAATCGCGATTAATCGCATGTTTTATCACATGATTAAAATTCTATTATTTTGCATTTCAGAACTGTTTTTTAAGTACATATTAACAATGGAAAGCAATTCTTACCAGTGTATCTTGATTGGGAATCAAATGAAAAATGTGTGAATCTGTCATTATTGCACAATTCCTCCAAATACCTAACTAAAAAACTAAAAATCCCTATCCTTACCAGAGTCAATATAGTGTTTAGTAACTTCTAAATAATTCTGATTACTCACTGACGCTCAGTGATCACCGGTTAATCAGACAGCGTTTGCACTTTGCAGTTGGGCTGCTTTCTCCGTGTCGTACAGGCTGCGTATGTGTGCGTTAAACTACTGTCCCCCTCGACGGCAACGTATAAGACGGGTCAGAACATGCCAACCGTAGTACATCTTTAAGACCAGAGTCTTCTACGATGCTGACAGGTCTGCAGTTAGTTACCACCCATTTTGCAAGAACTGTAGTAATTTTTTTGGATTTGGTTTCATCCACAGGGGACGAGGAAGTATGGCAGCTTGATGATAAGTAAAGGTGCGCCAAAGGGTCAAAATAGTAGCCTGTTAGGCACGACGCGAAGCTGAGTGAAGTATAAAATAAATTAATAAATGGTAGCATGCATTAAAAAAATAAATAAAAAATGAACGCGTTATGCTCGGGCCTTAATCGCATCGTGATTAACGCATTAATGCTGACAGCCCTCTTTATGACTGATACTGGTGCAGGACCATCACAGGAAAGAAGGAAATTAAAGGAAGACCAACTAAAAGGGAAAGTGAAAGACGACGGGCGATGTCGCCAGTCCCACTCGGTCGGACTATCATCAGATGGAGACAATTACGGGATTGTAAATGATTCAAAACCCTGAATTGGCCCTCAGGTATGTAATATGTCTATTTCATTCATTAAATAACTTTACAGTGTGCGATGTGGTTGTACGTCAGTAGCCAACATTAAATTAGGTCCCCCTTCCATTTAGCATGGACGTTTAATTCCTTTTAGTCCGTGTTTGTGTTGGCTTACTATTTTCTTTCCCCTTGTCTCCCTGTAACGTTACATGTGTAAAGCGTCCGTGGGTTTCATAAAATGCGCTATATTAATCAAAGTTATTACTATGTTGGTTGCTTCAACAATCTCTTAATGCTTTGGCTGGTGACACAGTGACAGTGTTACCCGGTTTAGCTCACGAGACATCCAAAGTAGGCTAAGTTACCGTATGCAACACTTGAAATGCAACGATGCATCTGTAACGTATTCTCTTATTGTAAATGAATGATTTTCTGTCTGAGCAAAATATTCATCGTGACTACGTATATGACCTCCTGGTAACGCTAACTCGGTAATATACAGTGGAAAATACAGCACCGTAAAGAAAAGACCTTTACGACAGCAGGTGTGGTAAAAACACTACCACTTTTGTCCAAAGCGGCCGCTAGAATCAACACAAACTGAAAGTTACATACAGCCACTTTAAATTAAAAATGCTTCTAAACATGTTCCAACGGTCTGATTTAGTGTTAAAAAAAAGGAAGCTATTTCATATTGTTCGACTAAAAGTCATCTGATCTGCTTCGTAAACCTCAGTTTGGAAAATGCAGGACATTTTCATTCATATTTATTATTTCATTTGATTATCATCATTCTAGTTTCTGTTTGACAGCAGTGAACTTGCTGTGATGACTTTCTTCCTGCAGGCATTGATCCTTGCAGTAAAAAAAATGTTGGACTCCGTGACTCGGCTAAATGAATCACAGATGAAACAGCTCGCTCCCATCACGGCAGAATAATGAAACGACAGTGCGTTGTTTTCTCTGCTCGTATCACAGCTGACGTGTAATCTATTCCAGAACGAGAGGAAGGAAGATAAACTGACATCTGGTTGAGATGAGCTTTTATTACGCGTCATCTATATTTTAAATCCTCTGCAAATTGAAAATAAGAATAACAATCACAGAGCAGGAAAACTGCAGTCACTGTGTTTGTCCTGAGAGTGAAGACAGAGGAAGAATGATGAGGCGGAAATTTGTATTGACGTGACGCGGCGGCTGTTTGCTGATCCTCTGGTGACGGGTAATGAGTCTCTGCAGCAGGAGACAAATCCAGCACAAAGTCTCTGAAGCTGTTTGGAAACAGAAACCGTCGCCGAGGACTTTAACACGAGTCAAGCTCGTTACTGTTATGGGTGTGTTTTACAGGATGACTGAGAACAGCTTTCAGACGGGAAGTGACGCCGAAAAAACATAAAGGTCAAAGATCAGACTGTGGGTGCTTTCCAGGTGATTCTGCTTCCTCCATGGATGTAATGATACAGGCTGTTCTCATAAACCATTTGTACATAAAGCTACGAAAAGTAAAGCACTGTAATTTGTATGTATTCCACGTATTTATTGCTGTATGGACCACAATGACTGCTGCTGTATAGGAACACTGTGGATCGCCTATGGGGGAGGTTGGGGTGGATAGGCGGGAGTGTGCCTATGTTCCCACAGCCCTATGCTTCCACATTTCTAAGAATATTTTTTTTCACTGAAAATTAGGCCCTATGTTCCCACACTTCCCCTAACCCTAACAGCGTTTTAACCCAAACCTAACCCTAGCATAGGGCTGTGGGAACATATGGCTGTGGGAACATAGGGCTGTGGGAACATATGGCCGTGGGAACATAGGGCTGTGGGAACATATGGCCGTGGGAACATAGGGCTGTGGGAACATATGGCCGTGGGAACATAGGGCTGTGGGAACATAGGGCTGTGGGAACATATGGCCGTGGGAACATATGGCCGTGAGAACATAGGGCTGTGGGAACATAGGGCTGTGGGAACATAGGGCTGTGGGAACATATGGCCGTGGGAACATAGGGCTGTGGGAACATATGGCTGTGGGAACATATGGCCGTGGGAACATAGGGCTGTGGGAACATAGGGCTGTGGGAACATAGGGCTGTGGGAACATAGGGCTGACCCTGGATAGGGAGATGGGTCAAGAAACACAACGCTTTCAAGCCAGGGAGCAGAGTTCGCTTTCCCGGGGAAAACAAAAGCTGAATGGACCGTACTCTCACTGTGCCCTGGCCCCGGCTCGAATCCACCTTTTATCAGCTAAACTCAACTACCAACTGCTGCTGCACAGAGCTCTGTAGCCGGCGCCACGTGACCAGCCGGCGGCCACCTAATTTCGTAGGGAATCATACGAACCTGCTCATGAGAATGCATTGAATGATTAAAATGATTGTAACCAGGGATGCACCGAATCCAGGCTTTGGATTACGGGAAGGTGTTTACGTAGGTGGAGCGTTCAATGCAGTAGGCTGGGAGAAAGTGAAAATGGAACTCGTGAGCAGAAAAAGTGTAGTTTGGCAGTACTTTCAGTTAAAAGAAGGCCATTCAAGTCCAGCTACATGTTCAATTTACAATGCCGATTTGTCTCGTGGTGGCGAGGACCCTAAACACTACACAACATCACCGCTGTTAAAACATCTGGTATGAAACATCCGAAAGAATACGAGTTGTGCAACGTTGTTTACTTCATTAATGCGTTGACTGTGTTAATGGACAGAGGATGGGAGGAGGATTCGGTATTCGGTTTCGGATTCGGCAGAATCTTAACCAGTGGATTCGGTATTTGGCCGAACCCCAAAAATCTGGATCCGGTGCATCCCTAATTCTAACATATGAAAATATAAAGGTTGGTCTCCAACTGGAGGACAAGAAAGAAGAGTTTGGGAACAACAATTTAATTATTTTGGCAAAGAAAAAGATTTTATACACAATTTTTTTTTTTTTAAAACCTTGCTGTTCACTTTTAAATTTTCAAACCGGACACAAAAACGGTCCCCTGGGTCAAAGTCCTGTGTTTGTTTGACCAGTCCACCACCCCATCCTGCCTCTTTATGCGGAATCTTATATTTCGTCACCTTACTTCCCGTTTTTCTCCCATCATAATAACTACTGCCACGAGAGGGCGCCGCCACTAGAAACGTAAATATAAATCGTAATTGCTGCTTGAACAAACAAATTATATGTGGGCGTTTTTTCGGGGGGGGGGGGGAGAACAGTCTCTGTTGATCATCTTGTCTTTGTCTCGAGGGGACGGTGTGATTTAAATTTTAAAAAGAACTTCAGCTTCATGTTCCCTGTTGAATCGCTCGCTGACGTTCCTCCAGATGAATTTATTCAAATCCAATTACACTCTCTACAGCTTTTTGCTCCGTTAATTTCTGTTTGTGTTTTGTTTTTTCCTTCTCGGCTGCTGATTTTCTCTTTCATTCAGTGTGTTCATAATTCCCATGAATATATGCTCGACTTAATGGAGCATTGAGAATTAATTTGGACTCTGAAGGCTCCTTAGGTAAGCTTTCCACACCGCAGGCACGACAGTGTATCTGCTGCATAATAGGCTTGTTTCCAGGATCTAAATGAGCTTTATGAGCAGACAGAGAAAAAAAGAACAGAGAAAGTCGGTTAACAGAGAGCGGGGAGGGAATTTAATTCAGTCTGCAGTTTGTGCTCATTAAAGCTTTTCACACTGAGATGAATGTTATAAAAGACGACAGCATACAACCCCTCCTAAAACTGATTCTTTGCGTTCTTAAAAAGGGACTTCAATTGTATATCTCAGTGCAGATGTTAGCATGTCAGTGTGTGTGTGTAACATTAACAGAACTGCCTGGTCTCACAGAATTACGTGAAATGAGCACGAACTGTTAACAGCGGATTACGTGGTGGTGGCACGGAATGTGTGAAAATTCTGTGTGGCCACCACGGAAAACAATACCAAAGTAAAGTCAATGAGAAGATGACGTAGCATTAAGAGCGACTACAGTAGCGAGTAGTATGAAAGGCCGAAAACCTGCATAGGGAGGTTGGTTGGGGTCAAACAACGCAGGACTTTCACTCAGGAGACCGGGGATCGTGTCCCGCATGTTACATTTCCTAAACCGAACTGTCGCTTTCTTGTTTTACTAAATGCAACCGTCTCGTTCTTTTCCTAAACCCAACCATCCCATTGTTGTCTCGTGTCCTGTTATCGTTTTCCTAAACTCAACCGTCCGTTGTTGTTTTCCTAAACCCAACCATCTGTTGTCCCGCCACAACCTTTTCTTTCCGTGTTCCGTGGGGCCGTGTTCATTTCACGAATTCATCCGTGGGCCCATCACAGAATTTTCGCCGATTCCGTGAAATTGCCACAGATTTTGAGTTAAGGGACCGTGTTCATTTCACGGAATTCTGTGAGATCAGGCTGAACAGAAACATGATAAACCACTAATCCGGTTTAATAAATAGAGAAAACGTCTACATACTGATCTGATATTTCATCTGACAGACCTCATTTCTCTTCAAAAAAGAGTCTTTGCAGCATGACAGGAAACCTTAAAACTGCTCAGCAGAGTCTGTTCGCGCTCCAAGACCTTTGGATTTCAATGAGCAGCTGTTGGATGTCATGATTTCCCTTTTTCTGCAGCAGCACTGATGATCTGAAACAGCTGCATATGAGGAGGAGGAGGAGGAGGAGAAACAGAAGCAGCTGTTGAACAAAATTTGCAGAGTTTCTGTTTCAGACTCTTGAAGGACAATCACTGTTGAAAAAAAATCATTTTCTCGTTTCATGATGTGACACTGGCAAACTTTTGAAATCTTTTAACCTAGATCCAATTTCCCCATGTTTGTTTTGCCTAACTGGCAAGTGGGGACAATCATTTGTGAAATAGGAGGTTTGTCGGGGTGTTGGATGGGTCAAACAACACAGGACTTTCACCAAGGAGACCAGGGTTCGTGTCCCGTTCTTGTCCCGCGTGTCACTGAAACGTACATTTTGTAACCCCACCCATGATCTTTTCCTAAACCTTACTGTCCCGTTCTTGTGCCGCATGTCAGTTAAACGTACCTCCCGACCCAGAGTGTCAAAAAGTGACGCCATGAGTCCCGACCAAGCCCGTCAAAATATGGCTAGACGCTTAAAGGGGACAGTTTTTGAGTTGATAAACGCCAAAGGCACCTGACCAACCTTCGCTTTTTGACGCGATGGGAGTGAGAATGTGTTGAAAATGAGGATGGTTCGAGCAAAGGTGGCGAAAGTAGGGGGGTGGGAAGTATGGAATGACAAGACAGTACAGAGACAGCGAGAGAAAAAGAGAGTAAAAGACCTGGAAACGCTGACCAATCAGAGCAGAGTGGGCTTTTTTAGCACGGGAGTTTAAAGAGACAGGAGCTCCAACAGAGCGTCTCAGACAGAGGGTGAATACAGGTGCAGCAGCCATGGGCAGGATAAGAACGAAAATTTTTTTTTTTTTTAAACATTTAAGCATGTAAAAATGTTCTAGTAGAAAACACAGAATACAAGTATTAACCTGAAAACAAGCATAATAGATCCCCTTTAACCAATTGGGCTGTTCCGACAAAACTCTGTGGCTGGCTCCCGTTCTGCAGCGATAGTTTGGGCGTCCTGTCTGAACACGGCGACAGTCAGACTCCTTGTGCACCAAAATCTTTAGTATGCCAGGAAAAGATTTAATGTCCCAAAACATATTATGTCAAATGCAGTATGCCAAAAATACCATGATATCCTACTGCATCCCGTTGCATTATGCGGTATGTAATCCTGCATGCTTTCCTGACTATTCTGACCCACAATCCTCTGTCTGTGCTCTCTCGGCAGCTCAGTCTTCCACTGCACAGACGACAGCTCACTGACAGAAGCCTGCGACTGATGTATGTGCAAGAGGGTCAAAGTTCAAAGTGCAATGTTATAAAAAAGAAGTAGTATGTCACAGTTGTATGCATACTGCATGCAACACTTTGTAAGGGCAGCAGCAGTGCGTAAAGTAAAAAGATAAAGTATGCAATTTGGAACACAGTGAGAGTTGTTGTCTTGTAACGTCAGAGTGTGCGCCTTTATTTCCTTCGTGAGGCGTTACAAAAAAAGGCGACATTTCATGCAATGGCAGACGCAGCCAAAATAGTGCTGGTTCTAGCCGCTAACAAGACTTTTTACGTTTACACATAAATAGTTCTTATTACAGTTACTCTTGCACTGTAGTGAGAAACAGAGGATAGCCTTCTGAGAAATAGCTTTTATTCAGGCTTCTGATTGGCCAACATTGCTTAAGGCCGTTTTATGGTTCTGCAGAGGCTCCACGCAGAGCTTTCGCCGTAGCCTTTATCTGAAGACTGAGACGGATATTTTTCACTACTGTCTGACATTTTATACAATAAACAATTGATTGATTGATTGATTGACAGAACATATCTATATATTAATCTTATCTAATGAAATGATCTTTATTTGCAGGCCCACTTTTAGGCCTATTTCTAGTCAAATGGTCTGAAAACAGAAATGCATCATATGTGTCAATCAAGTTTCAAATCTATGCAATAGGCCTACATTATAATACATTTGCAGTGTGTGTGTGTGTGTGTGTGTGTGTGTGTGTGTGTGTGTGTGTTCTTGTTTAACTATATTCGTGGGGTTCAAAAACCGGGAATACAGTATACTTGTGGGGTCTGGACAGCCTTGTGGGGCCAAAATGCTGGACCCCACAAGTTTAAAGGGCTGTTTGAGGGTTAAGACTTGGTTTTAGGATTAGGGTTAGAATTAGGTTATGGTTAGGGTGAGGGTAAGGGTTAAGGTTAGGCATCTACTTGTGATGGTTAAGGTTAGGGTAAGGGGCTAGTAAATGCATTATGTCAATGTCGGTTCCCCACAAAGAGAGTGAAACGCACTATGTATGTGTGTGTGTGTGTGAGAGAGAGAGTTAGGTAGAGAGAGGAAGAGTCACTTTGTTTCCTCTCTCCAACATCTGTCTCTAATGTTTCTGGATTCTTCCAGAACAACAAAAACGAATAGCGGATCTATGGAGCTCGGCACGGTCTTACTCTTGGTCAAGTACTCTTGTTACTGCTTTTGCTGTTGCTGCTTTATCTGTTCTCCATCTCCCGCCTTTTATCACCACATCATCCGCTGTTACACACACGGAGGACTGGTGTAAAACCATACGAGTGCGCGCACACGTTCAGATTTTAACCCTGTATGTCCACAGAAAACCATAATCACCTGAATAAAAACTGATCACACACAGACACACACACACACACACGCGCGCGCCGTACCTTCTCTCAGGATGTGGTTGTGGAGCATCAGGAGGAGCACGAAGCAGACCGCAGCGGCAGTCAGAGCCCAGGCCAGCCGGAGGAGCTGCATGAGGGAGAGCCGCGAGCCGCACGCGGGGAACCAAAAAAGTCCAAACTGTGATTATCCGCAGGCTGGTGCCTCCTCACTGCGCCACATCCATCCCGATCCGATCCACAGGAGGACGGAGACCAGAGACGGCTGGCATCTCCGGGATAGCCTATGAAATCACGCACGAGCCTGAAGTGACAAATCCACAGTGGAGAAGCAAAGCAGCAGCTAAGATGTTTTGTTGTCCCTCCCGGGACTCTCCGGGTGAAGCTGCCGAGGTCCTCGCCGCGCTCCCCTGCGGGTCACGGTGCGCAGCTGCGGCCGGCAGCAGCAGCAGCAGATGCCCGGGGTGATTCCCTCCACCACAGCATGTTCATCACAATACAAGAATTTTGCTCCGGAGAAGAAGTTTTCCAGTTTCCCGCCTCCAACTTACAGCTCTCTGCGCTTCGGATCCATCGGGAGTCCCTGTCCGCTTGTCCACGTAAATCCCCCCAGAAGTGGAAAAACCGACACCGGGCCCGGCTGGAGCTGCTCAGCGGGCATGCTGCACGTTTCCCCGCCGGGTATGTCGCCCTGCGGACCGGCTGGTTGAAGGAGGAGGATGAGATGCAGCTGCTGCCTCCGGGTCGGAAGATCCGCGGCGATCTGCAGCATCCACACAAGACAGACAAACTCTCTCTCTCTCTCTCTCTCTCTCTCTCTCTCTCTCTCTCTCTCTCTCTCTCTCTCTCTCTCTCATCACGAACTGACGTCACACCGGTTACAATAACGCGTGTCAAATCCATCCACATACTGTAAGACACCAGTAGCCTATAGGCTACTGCAGGGGAGGAAACCCCAAATCTGATGGTCATTAAAAGGGGCACCCGGCATGTGTGTGAGGCTTTTCAGTACCTCTTTTTTTAACGTTTCTATGAGCTATCTAAAATAAATTCTCAGGCAGCACAGCGTTTGCACAAGGCTGCAAAGAAACAAGTTTAAAATGTGGTTATATGTGGAAGTTTCTATTATTCAGTAGGACTTTAGAGCACCATAAATAAGCTCTCCCTCATTTTCCTTATGTTGACTATATATTTCCCAGCCTTTGGAGTAGTTTTTATTGCAAGTCAATAAGTGGAACTTACTCTGCTAGTCCTATTTTAGTCAGTTTTTTTAGGATATAGTAATTTAATAGTTAATACATTATTTACAAATGCTTTGCGAATAAGTTGTGAAAGGACCTGACATGTAAGATTGTTTCAAAAACAATTCATCATTGACTTGAATTTACATTTTATATGCAGGACCTTTACTTGTAACAAAGTTGTACGTTTTTTTCAGGGTGCTAAAGGTTTGGACCCCAAAATGCAGAGCAGGAGACAAGGAGATAAAGGAGACAAGGAAATAATGGAACTTAGGCCGCATATCATGGCCCTTTTTTGATAGCTCCTCCACTCCTCGGTCCTCAGCTGAACCGGAAGTTGTTCTATCCCTCCTCCGTGAAGGCCGTCTCAAAGCTCTTATTTCTGTCCCGAGGATCGAGGAGGGATCATCAAGGAGATATAGGCGAGCCAGACTAAACGCTAAACCCACCAGACTCCATGTAAATAAACAGTAATTTTAGCATCGTAAAATATACTTCATTCAAAAGTCGACAGAAACTAAATAAAACTGTGAAAAGCCGTTTAGGGTCGTCTTTCCACTTTTCCAACCATCACAACTCTAGTTTGGTTGAAATAAACACAGTTTACTAGCCTAGAAATCTAGACGCACCCTAGTGGCAGCAAATGTTATTTGCAGCCAGGGTCAGTCTAGCGGTCTTTCGAATCGGCTTTGGCCGCGACTCTGGAAGACTTGGAGTTAAGCTTTTCTTTGAGAAAAGAACAAAGAACGGCACTGAAGTCATTCCTAAAAAAGGAAGATGTGTTTGGAGTTTTGCCGACCGGATACGGCAAAAGTTTAATCTATCAACTAGCTCCTCTACCTTCTTCGTTGCTCTGGTTGGTTGTAGCGCTATCCTATTACGTGCAGAGAATCTGAAGGACAACCGTTTATCCCGGCCCTCAGATTGAGCCCTGTCAATGGTGAGTTCCCAGATAGAGGTCTGATCGGGCCGAATTTTTCCGTCCGAACCCGGCCCGCGTCCGACAGAGCCGTGACTGAACCCGGCCCGAGCCCTACAGGGATTAAGAAATTTGTGTCCGAGCCCGACCCGAGCCCGACACAGTTAAAATCTCATTTTTTCTCATACTAATGACACATGTAGCCTACGTTTGTTTGTGTGGAAAGCCCACTTTTATTAAGCAGCTGTAGGAAGGCATTCAGAAATGTCAACAGATGAGCGCATCAGCGCACACGGGGGAACAAGGGCACGTTAATAAGCTGTTTAATTTAAAATGTTCAATGTGTTAACCTTTCCTGATTGCTTCTTTTCCGACCGTGATCAGAAAACCAGGGGAGACTCGTTACCTCCAGGGCCGACGTTATTCATTTTATAACGTTTGTGAAGGTAAATACAAGCTGGACAATTGCCCTATTAGCCACTATTGCCACATTGTAGCTTGTTTCTCCACTGCCGAATACAGCGATTTCGCTTAATACTGGACCAATGTCAAAGATTGTTGTTCCCATCAGTCACTTAGACACAAAAACACCGAAAAATAGGTTCCAGGTTGAAAAAAACAGTAGTTACCCTTTAAGTAAGATGACAAACTGACATGAGACAAGGTGAGCACACAGACTAAACACTCAAGGCAACAAGGGTGTAACGAGAGACAGGTGACATGAGGGAAGATAAACAGGTGACTGAAGGGGAAACAACCGAACACTACAAAACAGGGATGCGCCGAATCTAGGATTGGGCTTTTTTTCCACCGAACTGAACCCTACACTTGCACGACGTGCGCTACGCTGGTCAACGTAATTACGCCGCCGTTGATTACAGGAAGGTGTTTACGTAGGTGGACCGTTCAATGCAGTAGGCTGTGAGAAAGTGAAAATGGAACTCGTGAGAAGAAAAAGTGTAGTTTGGCAGTACTTTCAGTCAAAAGAAGGCCATTCAAGTCCAGCTACATGTTCAATCTGCAATGCTGATTTGTCTCGTGGTGGCGAGGATCCTAAACTATACACAACATCACCGCTGTTACAACATCTGGTATGAAACATCTGAAAGAATACGAGTTGTGCATGAAGGAATCTACAGACAGCAGCCAAAATGCTGCAACTTCAGGTACGGCAAAGGAAGGACAGTCACTGCTAAAAACTGTGGACGTTGTTTACTTCATTAATGTGTTTACTGTGTTAATGGGCTGAGGATGGGAGGAGGATTCGGTATTCGGTTCCTGATTCAGCAGACTCTTAACCAGTGAATTCGGTATTCGGCCAAACCCCAAAAATCTGGATTCGGTGCATCCCTACTACAAAATAATACAGGAAGTAAAGCTAGGAAAACAAAACGAGAACACAGAATAAAAGAACACGGGCAAAACATAACCAAGGAACGAGAACAACAGACCAAAACAGAGAACGGTGAACAAAGAGGAAAACGGCAAGAAAACATCATCGCACAGCGAATGAATTAACAAAATAAAACAGGACCACCACTGATAATGTGTGTGTGTGTGTGTGTGTGTGTGTAAACATTCTTATCTTAAAGGCACAAGTTTAAAAATAAATAAATAAATAAAACATCCTCAGGAGCTCTGAAAATATATGAAATATGAAAATATAAACTAGCTTCATGTCACTTATAACTTGTAGACTCGGCCGTCCTGCTGATTCTTCCATCGTGAGCGTCTGGATTTAAGCCAGAGGAGTATTGTCAGATATAATCCTTCGTAAGAAAGGTTCCTGTTCACAATACTCTGTTGTTATTGAAAGACATTATACAGTAGATCCTCAGTTGTTGGCGTGCAGCCATGACAACATGAATTATTGCAGTAATCCACCAGCCAACGACTATTTTTGTTTTCCCTGAACGAAAGACGTGATCCAACTCTGCAATCTGCTGTTCTTTACAGTCTTCTCTAATTACAGATTTTCCCACAAATGAATACATTATTCAGTTTCTATAACAACCGAAGCTGCACACAGAGTCTATAATGATACACTTTTCATAACACTAACAGAAAATAATCATTAGTTAATAGTTCAAAATGAGCTCCACCTCAACAGAAATAATAGTAATAATCGAATTATATCATTTATAATAGCATAGCAGTCACAGGGGTGTACATTTACTCAGTACTGTACTTAAGTTCAAATTTGAGGTACTTGTACTTTACTTTGAGTCTTTTCTTTTCATGCCACTTTCTACTTCTACTCTGCTACATTTCAGAGAGAAATATTGTACTTTTTACTCCACTATACATTAATCTGACAGCTTTAGTTACTAGTTACTTTACAAATTCAGATTTTTGCACACAGAACACATGTAGTTTATAAAATCTGATGTTTTATTATGAATTAAACTACCCAACAATATAACGGCCTACAAGTGCAGCTGAAATGATCAGACGATTAAACACTGAGTGTTTCAATCGTTTCCAGTTTCTAAAATGTGAGGATTTGTCTGCATCAAGTACTTTTAATACTGTTTGTACATTTCCCTGATGATTCTTAAATACTTTCACTTGAGTAACATTTTCAACGCAGGACTTTTACTTGTAACAAAGTATTTTTACAGTGTGGTGTTATTACTTTTACTTGAGTAAAGGATCTGAATACTTCTTCCACCATTGACATTTATTGAAGAAACATTTCAGCCCCTCTGGTCCTTCGGCAAGAGTATTTTTCCTTCTTTTCTTTTTTTTTAAGATAATTTTTTTGGGCATTTTCAGCCGTTATTTTGATAGGACAGCAGAAGACATGAAAGGGGAGAGAGAGGGGAAATGACATGCAGCATGGGGCTGCAGGATGTGCAATTTTTTTCTTCATAAATGACTTTTACTTGTATTCTACAGTGTGGTATTAGTATTTTTAGCCTACTTAACTAGTGTATTGTCTTCCCCTCCACCAATGCACTTGTTGTCCTCTGGTTTGGTTTGCATGTTTATAAAGCATAAATTTGCCAAATAAATGATCACCCAATCTTCTTAGCCAACTTCATAACTTACTACTACTAGTTTTACACCTACACACATTTTTAAACTTTTGAAATGTATGGTGAATAAACATTACAAACTCATTTACATGAAATTATGCCTAATTTTTGAGTAACATAAGCAGAAATTATGAACGAGCTTGACCGATAGTTAAAATCAGAGAAACATGTTTATGGATGATCACAGATTTTCACCCGGGTAGACCATGAAATTAGTGATCATCAATTAGCATATGGAACTCTCAGTGTTATTTTTGGGAGATTTGATTGAAAAGAAAGCCATATTTCTGAAAGAGAAACTTTGAAAAAGAGTCAAATTTGACCCAACATGAGGGTTAAGTAAAGGA
Organism: Sander lucioperca; assembly: GCF_008315115.2. Classification (NCBI taxonomy): domain Eukaryota; kingdom Metazoa; phylum Chordata; class Actinopteri; order Perciformes; family Percidae; genus Sander; species Sander lucioperca. The sequence goes on along the minus strand of NC_050179.1, from coordinate 32,910,920 downwards.
TCTGGATAGGTGTTTGGTGTTTTAAGCCAGGCAATGGTTATGGTTAGGGTTAGAGTTAAGGTTAGGGTTAGGTGCCTTGAAGTCGACAGTCGCAGCGCTGCCTTGAAGTCGACGTTGGGGGCTTAAAACACCATCAAGCATCTGGATACATCCCCACAACTGGCTACGTATAATATATTATATTGTTTACCTTATCAGTATAAAGAATTTTGTATAAACCTTAAAGCAAGAAACATTCATTTCATTTACCAAATCATTTTCAATGTGTTAAACACACAGTACTTTTTTTCTCAGGTAGCAACATTTTTGTCCTTCCTGTTTATAGATGAAACAGTCAGTTGTTGATGAAGACGGTTGATGAAGAGTGTCTCTCCTCTTTGAATGAATCCATCCAGCTGATTGATGGTTGAGGTTACGCTGAGTCTCTTATCGGAGCTCTCAGCAGCTCTCGTCTGTCAGATGGACTCCATCACCGCTGCCCTCCTGCTCTGAGGGGGATCTGTCTCCTTCAGGTCGCGCCCTCTGGGCCTCTGGCGGCGGTGATTATTGCTGATGTTTTCCCGCCATTGATTAGCTTTCCACGGAGCCGTCAGTCAGGCGTCGGTATGAGGCGAGTCTGTAGAGAGACATCAACACAAACGCTGTCAGGATTCGTGTGGTGTCTGTAACAGGAAATGAAATCTGTCTGTTTGACACAGTCTGAAATGAAATGAACACCTGACACATAACTGTGAATCAGTGGTGGAAAGTAAAGTACATTTACTCAAGCACTGTTCTTAATTTAAAGGAGCATTTTTTATTCCCCAACCTGGACCCCATTTCCCCATGCATTTGAGTTTAATAGATTGATGTACAAAAATCTTTGAAATTGGTCCAGTATTGAGCGAGACACAGTGACGGGCCACCAGGGAGGAGGGCCCAAAAAGATGCTAGAATGAATAGCTGTGGATGCGGGGAGGGACCCATAGAGAATGACTTTCTGCAGGGTTAAGAATGTTATGCTATGCACGACTGGCCGCGAACCAGGTGCTTACTGTTAGGATAATTATTTATCATAGAATGGACAAAAATCACTGGAGTTCTGTCAAAGTTCGTTTTTACTTGCAAGTAGAGTCAGTTTTACAGCACTTCAGAGCAAGCACAGAAAAATGACTGACTCTCTGTTCACAGCAGTGTCTTTTTATAACAATCAGGGAGTATAACACGTTAAAAAATATATTTATCTCTGGTCAGGCCCGGCGTCTCCTCCACATGCGCTCTGCCCTCAGGGGCATTCTGTACTTTTCACATGGTCAGTGGCTTATTATTTTCTCACGAGAGGCAGAAATAGTTTGCACACAGACTTCATGCAAATAGTTTAACACTAAAAGTAACTTTTCTAACACTTACCCACTGCTAGTACCAGCTCTGCTTGGCCGCGGTGCCCCGTCCTCCTTTTTCCATTGCAGATTCAGTACCGCTTCATGCGTGAGGCGACCGTGGCTGGCCGTCATAGCAACGCCGCAGGAAACTGCCGTGACCTAACGCGACACACACACAGAACGTCGAAGGTGTCTTGTTTTTGATTCTCGGCATGTGGCTGTTTGCCAGAAGACAAATTTAGTTTCAAAAGAAGCTGGAGGCAGCAAAAAAAAAAACACCGCTGGCTAAACTATTTAAAAATGGGGGATTTGTTCAGGACACCCCCGTCTGTCGGTAGAAATGATGACGCAGTGATTAGTGACGATTCTCTCTCTGACCAATCAGTAGTCTGCAGGTTTTCACGTCACCTTTTGGTATCGCCTCAGCTCGCTTGGAACCTCGACGGAGGTGATACTAAAAAAAGTACCTGTTAGCAGGTACCAGGGACTTTTTTTCATAATGGAAAACCAAAAAAGGCGAGTAGAGTCGAGGCGAGTCGAGCAGGTACCATGTACCATGCGTTCCATTTACCTCGGAGCTCGGAAGCCGAAGCTGGGAATGACCTTATTACACGGCTTGGTTGAATCCGACGGCATTCTGCAAGTCACAATATTTTGTGTAAACTGATTGATTTATTTGGCAAGTAGCTATGTAATAAATGGGATAATGTAGAGCGAGGCTTATTCAAGACCTGTCCTGATCACCCTGTCGAGGATGCATTCCAACACAGTCTCATGGCAGTTCGTGAAATGGTCACGTAATTTAATCTATTTGATTCGTGAACACGTACACATTTATCTGATGGTCAACACGTTTTTTTTTTTGTCATGGTCAGCACGTTTTTTATAATACCAACAATTGCATTGCTGTATACAGCTCGATGGGTTGATTTTAGGAAAAGAAGAACGGCACGGTTGCGTTTAGGAAAAGAAGGACGGGACGGTGGTTTAGTAAAAGAAGAACGGGACGGTTGGGTTTAGGAAACGTGACACGCGGGACATGCGATCAACGGGACGCGGGACGACAACAACAGGACGGTTGGGTTTAAGAAAACAATAACAGGATGGTTGGGTTTAGTAAAAGAAGAAAGCGACAGTTGGGTTTAGGAAACGTGACACGCGGGACCCGATCCCCGGTCTCCTGGGTTAAAGTCCTGTGTTGTTTGACCCATCCTCCACCCCAACCAACCTCCATACGCAGATTTTCGGGGTTTCATACTACCCGCTACCATAGTCGCTCTTAATGCTACGTCACCTTCTCATTGAGAATCGTGATCACGAAAGATGCTTCCCATTGAAATACATTGGTTTAAAAAACGTGCTGACCATCACGAAAAAACGAGATAAACGTGTTTGTGTACACAAATTAAATAGATTAAATTACCATTTCATGAACTGCCGTGAGACTGGGTTGTGTATTCACTATAACTCGGTTTACATTATCCCTTACACAATCCGCTGTTTTTTGTGCATACAAACAATGTAACATGTCCACAGATGGAAGATGGACATCACTGTCTGTACGACTGATTTATTGAGACACAAATGAGACAGAAGTGCTTATAACTGTATTTTACAACAGCTGTTGATACACAGAGCAGCTATGATGGATTTTTAGCTCGGAGTACTGCGATGTTGCCCTAGTTCCGAGCTTGGAAATCCAAGATCCAGGGGACGTGTTTCTGACTTTGTGACTGCGGTACAAGTCAGTAGTAGGCTATACAGTGGAGTTGCATGTTAAGTGGTTTGGGGTCCTTCTGTAAGTCATTTTGGGGTACAATTTGGTTCTGGAGAATGCTACAAGCAGCAATACCACAGGCCAAGCAATCAGCCCGTTCCAAATAGGCACATTTTCAACGGGCTCTGTACTAGTATGAGTCTAACCATAACAAAGTTAACACCATTAATTGTTTCATGGCTGTTTGCATGAATGGAGAAAAGTGTAATTGTCATTCTTACGTAAAGAATAAAGTGTAAACCCCTTTAAAAGCCTCGTGGGGCGTTTGTGTTTCTTTCATGGAAATCAGCTCCATGTGTGCTTCGCCTTCAAAACTTCTCCAGACTGTGTTACAGGGATTTTCATCAGGTATGAAGGAAGCAGAGGAAACACTTCAGTCAGCATGAAACAAATACAAATTCACAAAACAAACTGCACACAATCAACGAGAGCGACGCAGCGAGCTTCAACACGAGAAGCGTTTCTGCTGATAATTCCTTTGAGATGGAGAATCTTCTTCTGTAATTTAGAGCTGCGTATCAATTTCTTTGTTTCTTTAGAGTTTTGAGTTTTAATTTGTTCCTCCAGGAGACACATTAACTCAGCAGAAAGTATGTAGAGCCAACAGAGAGATGTTACCTGCAACTAATGAATGCAAAATTGTTTAACAATGTCCCCAGGTCGAGTCCGGCTGGAGGCTTTGTTGCGTTTCATCCGCGTTTTTAATGTCTGTCTTGTTTTGATGTTTTGAGCCTCATTTTGTTAGAGAAGATAAAGTCTGGTTTCTGATTATCGTGTCACCAGGACATTATCGAGCCTGATCTAATACAAGGTTCAGAATAAGAAATATTCTCAAAGAATCGAGGCCTCCACACGAAAGTAAACGGCAAGTTTTTTTTTTTAAACTTTACGGAACAAACAGAGCTACGTCACAATCAGCGTCCCGTGCATAACCGGAAGTTAGGTAACATAACAGATGATTTGAACCCAAACCACGATCTTTTTCTTAACTTTACTGAGTAGTCTTGGTGCCTATACTTATCCAAACATGTTCATAACCGTAATGTTCTCTGGTTTAGATTTGAGGACAGAAAACGCTCCTGTGGGTCAAATTTCCTGCCACCGCTGGGGACGCTAATTTACGAAACATTCCTGTGGCTAATATTAGAGGGTAACGAATATATCGTCATATGGTTTGAAGGACTCGTTATATTTTCTTGTTTCTTTGCAGAAGTTTATTAAGTATTATATTAAGAGTGTTGCACATGATCAGTGTTCTGTAAGTCTCAGTCTGCTGTGGTTCACTAACTCACACAGTGATAAAATGTGTCGTGTTTAATCACTGACACTTATGTTTTTATCGCTGCTGTTTGAAATCAGGCTGCTCCTGTCGGAGACTCATATTTCAAACACACAGAAACACACACACAAACATGCACACAAAGAGAAACACACACACACACACACACACACTTAGAACGCTCCTTGCAGGATATGAACTGAAAATAACGACGCAACCTATATTTTTTTCATTTAACAACACGCTAAACAAACCTAAACGAAAAGACAAAGTCAGAAAGTCACAGCCAGATGTGGAGCGACGTTCATTATCAGAGAGACAGTTTGATAATTTTTTATCTTTGTTTTGGTCCTTCAGTACGTCCACACAAAAACGTTACTGATTACATGTAAAACAACATACTTCCATAAAAGTGTTTGCAGGTAATTTAGTAAAACACCAACCAGGTGACAGTTATAACTACAGAGAGTCTTCTGCAGTGGCGGTTCTAGGGGGGGGTGGCCAGTGCCCCTGTAATATTAAGCCTCGACCCCCCTCTAGCCCCCCTAACTGTGGCAAATATTTTCATACATTTGTAACCCCACCTTTATCCCCAAAGAGGGGATATTATCCATGTGCAATGCAGTGCAGAATAAGTAGGTTAAAACTGATTGACTATCTTGTCCTTATTGTTATTTGTGTATAGTTAGTCTTTGGTAGAACCAAACCCATGGAGGAAACACTTAAAAATTCTTAAAATATTTGGTACCCCTAACATCACTTGTGGCCTGGTCCCTCCATTTGAAATTGTCTAGAACTGCCATTGGTCATCTGACAGAATCAACATAAAGAAAAGTCAAGACAACAGTTTTATACTGAAATGTAAAAAAAGACAGACAATCGCAATAGATTTGAGACACAGCTGAAGACCGTCAACTCATTATTTAACACCACTATTTAGTCCTCCAGGTAACTATACAATGTCGTATGTGCTCCGCCCTCTAACGGGCTTCGCTATTGGTTAAAAACCCTAAGGCGAAGGCCGTAGGGATGAGACACTAGCTCGAGACCAACCAAAAAACCTACAACCTATCAACAAAAGAATCCTGCAAGCGAGCAGCACCTGCCTGAGGGTCTCGCTCTGGACTGAAAAACATGCCAGGACAAGCCGGGTGTTTATTAAAAAACGCACCTCAGTCTGCCGACGAGGGGCGACCCCAACCCGTACTCACTCCGAATTCATAAAATACAGAGTTTGGACAGTGGCTGTCAGCGTCTGAAGCAACGCAAAGCGCCCTTCAGCGTGTTTGTAGAACGTACCAGGGAGAGCAGCAGCTACATGGGCTTGAAGATGACGTAGCACTAAGAGCGACTACGGTAGTGAGATGTATGAAAGCCCGAAAATCCGCATAGGGAGGTTGGTTGGGGTGGTGGATGGGTCAAACAACACAGGACTGTCATCCAAGAGACCGGGGATCGTGTTCCGCATGTCACGTTTCCTAAACCCAACCGTCACGTTCTTCTTTCCTGAACCCAACCGTCCCGTTCTTCCCGCGTGTCATGGAAACGTACCTTTTATAAGCCCACCCACGATCTTTTTCTTAACCTAACTGCGTCAAAAGTGACGCCAATAGTCCTGTCCAAGTGTGATTAGATAAAGTGTGTTTGGATGTGACGCTACAGGAGACTTTTAGCGTCAATAACAACGCCAAAGGCACCTGACCAAGCGTCCGTATTTTACGCGACGGGAGTGAGAATCTGTTGGGGACCCAGACCGTGCCCCAACACCGAATGAGAAACAGAATCAGCCGTCATATCTCTGAGACATGACCGCATGAATGTCGAAGTGGAAGCCCAGGAGGCAGCCAGACTTTATCATTCTGTCAGATTTCTGCTTCCTGTTGCGAGAACAGGGGTTAGAAAGTTTAGTACATTTACTTAAAAAAAACTATGCTTAAGTGTAATTTTTAGGTATTTTGAGATGCTTTTTTACTTTACCTATTTTCATTTTCTACTTCTTTACACGCCACCACAAGTCAGAGGGAAATATGGTACTTTTTACTGTTTTAAAATTAACATTTGTTGTGTCATTCTATCATTCTTTGTATCTATTGAAGATGTAATAAACCGACAAAGTAAAAAAAACGCCTGTAAGCCTTTTCATTCTCCTGACCTTTCTGTTTCCTCTACAGCTTCGTATTTGCAGAGAAACGTAACCGTGCGTTAAATGATGCGTCTCCATCTTCTGCCCGCGGTAAAGATGAGCGATGGATTTTTTAACAAACCGTCTTAAAAACAAGTAGAGGCAATTCAAAGAGCCATTTCTCCTGCAGATATTGCAGCAGTAAAACAACTTAAACATCGTCTGAAAGCGAAGACAGGTTCTTCAGCCGGTGGGGAGAGAGAGACAGAGAGAGAGAGAGAGAGACAGAGAGAGAGAGAGAGAGAGAGAGAGAGAGAGAGAGAGAGAGAGAGAGAGCTGAAATCAGTTTAATGTTGCCATAAAAAGAGGAGGAATGAAGTGAATGAAACTGGCCTCAGGTCAGCAGTGAGCACATTCCATCCAAATTCAATCTGAAATTTACATTCTGCTTCGTGTCATTGCTATGCAGAGCACACCGTTTCTAAGGCAACGCGTGAATGAGAGAATATCTGAGAGAACTGGACTAAAACTGAACTTCTTTCTTCATCTCGGTGTTTCTCTGCAGAAGTCCATTGGGAAAATAGACAGAAATCAAAAGTCTCTTTCGTTGGTTATTAGCAAACATTTGCACTTCAAGATGAAGTAAATTCCTCCAGCAGTGATGTAATATTTCAGCAGCTGATAGATGAGCCACAGAATAGATTCTCTTTATGATATCAGGAATGTGGGAAAACACTACGTATAATAATCTGAGCTTGTCAGTGGCAAAAACAGCACTTTATGTGGACATAAATTGAAGGTGCGCAATTGCCCGTTAACGTTACATTGCAGCTTGTTTCGCTGCTGCCGACTGCAGAGATCTTGCTTAATATTTGACCAATTTCTAAATTTGATGTTCACCTGGATGAATAACGGCAATAGTAGTCACAATAAAAGATAATGGAACAGTGACTAGAAATAGTAGTCGTAGTAGTTCATGGCATAGCAGGACGTAGCAGGGCACAGCAGAGCATAGCAGGACGTAGCAGGGCACAGCAGAGCATAGCAGGACGTAGCAGGATGTAGCAGGACGTAGCAGGATGTAGCAGGACGTAGCAGGGCACAGCAGAGCGTAGCAGGATGTAGCAGGACGTAGCAGGACGTAGAAGGACGTAGCAGAACACTGCAGGGCACCGCAGAGCATAGCAGGGTGTAACAGGGCATAGCAGGGCGTACAGCAGGACCACGGCGACAGCTGCAACCATGGTTTTGGTGCCACCCTAAGCCAAGGAAACATGCTGGGTGAAAAAAAACATAAGGACTCCGGGGAATAAGCTCCCCAGAGCTAGGTTAGTAACAAGCATTTCTGGGACATGGATGCACACAAATGGAAAGAGAGAGGAGAGAGAAGCTCAGTGTGTCAAAGGAAGTCCCCCGGCAGTCTAAAACTATAACAGCATAATTAAGAGAGACAGATTAAGGAGAGGAGCCTGGTCGGGCTAGAACTCTCCCCAACCGGATCGAAGCTTTTAAAGACATTTTCGTATAATATTTTTAACGCTCTTTTACCTTTTTTTTTTCTAATGCTATAAAATTGAATAAAACACCCAAATTCAATGAAAGTAGTGAACTAAGTGAATTATTTTACTTGCGTTGTAGGGAACTGTTATGTAGGGATTGGTATTTTTGCTGTGTTGTGTGTGAATGTGTGTATCCTCCCTCTCCTTTCCAGGTTGGTGATTTCTGAGTGAGCACGCCTGTGTTCAGCTCCCTGGATAAAGGACAGGAGAACCCGCTACTTTTCCCCTTCCACTACTCTCAGGGCCCTATCTTGCACGTGGCGCAAAGCCTGATGCAAGTGTCTTTGCTAGTTTAAGACCGACGCAGTTGTCAGTTTCCCATCTGGCGCCAACGTCGTTTAAATAACAAATGCACCTGTGCCCATCTTTGCACTCATGGTGCTGGTCTTACAGGGTGGTGTGTTCAGGTGAATTCTTGGCGTATTGCTATCTTGAGGCAGCTGGAAGTGATCGCGCCATTGACCAAGAAAAACCTGGTCTAAAGTCAATAACGCAGCATTTCATTGTTATTTGAACAGCAAATTAGTAAAATGCGCCTAGGCTTATGCACAGCTCGCACACACTATGCTTATTACACACAAAGGGAAGCGCAGCAGCACACAAACGTGCAAAAGATTACAAATAAAAATATTACAGTGCAAATCCTCCATCATAATAGCAATGCTCCAAGGTACAAACGCGCCTGGCTTTTAAAGGGAATGGGAGATGATCTCTGATTGGTTTATTGCATGTTACGCCCAAAACACCCCTCTGATTAATGAAGACACTAAGTACAACCCTTTTGAACCATGCGCCCGGCACACGGACCCTTTTTTCCGCCGTCAAACTAGCAAAATTGGATTTGGGCATGCCCTAAACGCACCTGCACCAGGTGCTTCACGCCGTTCACTTAGATCGTTAAAATAGGGCCCTAAATGTTTTTGTTGTGCTGGCTGGCAGCAGAGAGTGTTGTCCAAAGCATGTGTGAGTAGGTGTTACTCCTTTGGGTTTCTTAGTAGTTTTGGTTTGGTCATTTACCAATGCAATTGTCTTGTTTCCATGTAGATTGGCCTCTGCCTGCACCGTAGCATGCTCGCCTTTTGTGTGTCATTGACCTCAGCTGCCGTGGAGCAGCTTTGCACATTTCTGTTTGTTTTGCTAATAAATTGTACGGATAATTTAGGTAAAAGCGCCTCCCATCCTTCCTCCAGTTAATTTTACATCAATGGTTACTCTCTGATTTATAGGGTCATAACAGGAACCATCCACATTATTTTTCTTTTGAAAATGTGGATGATAGACACCCAAAGATCTGATATAGAAACTTTAAAAATGGGTCAAATTTGACCCGAGGACAACAGGAGGGTTAAGAAATGGATGTGAATACTTCCTCCACCACTGCAGACATCTTGCTTTAGAAATCTGCCGTAGCGTGATTCTGTGGAGAAGTTTGAGGAACATATGTTCCCTGAGAGGTCGCCAGCTGTGTTTCAGGTGAGTTTATTCTCTCACAGGTAAACCTCAGAGCTGAGAGGAAGCCCCCCCACCTCCTGACCCCGCCCCCCTGCTGCGTCCCTCCTTATCATCTAATGGCCACATTATTCAGCCGCCGTCTCTAAAGGCTCTTCTGGATTTATGGTCCGGCTTTAAGTCAGAGGTAGAGCGGCACATTAGGCAGATCAGAGAGGCCTGTGTGGAATTATTACGCTCACTTTACTGCACAGGAGGAGGATTAATTAAAGGAAACGCAGCGGTGATACATCACGAGGTCGTCGCTGCATTTCTCACTGCGGACGCATGCACACACACACACACACACACACACACACACACACACACACACACACATGGTGTGTGAGGCTGCAGCACTGAGTATCAGCAGTACATAAAGTATAACAAAGAGTCATCTTCACTGCAGTACAACAAGCTTTTAAAGATTGGGTATCATATTTGGATACTGTCCCGATGCCTTCATGACCTATATTTCTATTAGACAGGATTTATACTTTTATGCACACAGAGTTGGAAATAAGCTACTTAATAAAATGATACACTTAGAAGTAGAATTTCCTATTAGCGTTAGGCTAAAACAATAGTATAAGAAACCATGTTGATGTCAGAGAGTTCATGTTATATAGCCCACAATGTCACAACTAAAGCTGTAACCAACAATTATTATCATTATCGATTATTTTGTTGATTATTTTCTCAATTGAGCCCTTGATTGTTTTTCAAACATAGCCAATAAGAATCTACCAAAGCCTAAATTTGATATTTTTAGTCTTTATTTTGCCAGACCAACAGCCCCAACACCCAAAAATATTCAGTTCATAATCACACAAGATCAAGAAGAGCATCAAATATTCACATTTAAGAAGCTTGAACCGACAAATCTTTTATAGTTTTCCTTAAACAATTCATAAACTATCGTAATAGTTGCTGGTTTGACAACACAGCAAAAAAGTATTTGTGCTCTCTTGTGAAACAGGTGGTACTGGAGCCTTGTGGGGCTAGTTGTGAAGCTAATTGCTAACATGCTAGCATGTGCTAGGCAGCCACAGAGGCCAAAGCAGAGCTGAGTTTTTTTCTGTCATGTGCAAAAATAAAAAAAAAATAAATAAAAAAAAAAAGCCAGTCAAGCTATAGCTAGCTTGCTAAGGTATATTTTACTTACTCAACTTTTAGTTCCATCGTAGCTCAGCGTTGTCCTGACGGTATGAAATTGATGCACGACGGAAATTCACGAGTCGAACGCAAGCGAGCGAGTTAGGATTTTTTTTTAACCCTCATGTTGTCCTCGGGTCAAATTTGACCCGTTTTCAAAGTTTTTTTTATATCAGACTATATGGGACATCGAAATAAGCGCAGAAAATGTTAGAAATAAATAAATGACAAAACGTTGGGAAAAGCGACAAAAACGATGAAAAATAATGTCAAAAACACCGGAAGAAAACATCAAAAACTATGAAAAAGCACCAAAAATGTCAAAAAGAGCGCCCAAACATTGTAAAAGTGACACGTCGGAAAAATTTGACTAAACGTCAGAAAAAGCAATAAAAATGTTGAAAAAAAGTGAAAAACGTTGAAAAAAAAAACACAAATGTAATTACTGTAAAAAAAAAAAAAATAATGTTTTTTGCATGGTTGACGGGAAGACAACACAAGGGTTAAACATCACACACACTCATCAAAATCACACTTGGTAACCTGCCTTAGTGTGTCCCAGTCGGGGGTTCGCTCCCACGTCTCCAGTTGGCGTCCTTAACCACTGGACCATCTTCAGCGCTGATGAGTCCAACCAACCAGAGAAAGATCAGACTGATGGAGGGATCTGCAGAAAATCCACCTTCATGAATCAACAGAGAAAAAAAACTCAACAAACTTCAACAGAGATTCAAACTGACACAAAACTGATGTTCACAAACTGACAAACTCAAGTCCAGTTGAACCTGTCAGGTTGAATCAGATCTCATGTTGGAGTCCGAGTTCTTGTAGCTCAGCTGGTTAATGAATTGCTGTGTAACTCAGAAGTTGTAAATTCCAATCCCTTTTGTAGTTTTCTCTTTCACAAAACCTGTTTTTTTCAACGTTCTTTTCTCAATTTTTTTCCGAATGCTATAAAATTGAATAAAGCACCCAAATTCAACTAAAGTAGTGAACTGATCATTTATTTTACTTGACTAAAGAAGAGCGTTGTAGTGAACCATCCACGTTATTTTTTTGACATGGTTGCAAGAAAACAAAATTTCTGATATAGAAAGAAATTTTACAGGTCAAATTTGACCCGAGGACAACAGCGTTAAGTTATTGTTGCATTTGCTTCCATACTTTCACAGCTGGAGCTGACCTGCTGGAGGCAGTTTAATGGTTAGTGCCTTGCTCAGAGGTTGACAGAAGACACCTCGACATAGGAGAGAAGGAAAGGATAAAATGTAAACTTTGGGGGCAACCTCTAGCTCACCCAGTAAGAGCGTGCACCGTGAGTCGTCTGAGGCGGCCGGGGTTAGAGTCCAAGCTACGGCCCTTTGCTGCGTGTCATCCCCCATCTCTCGCCCACCTTTCCTGTCTACCCACTGTCACTTTCAAACAAAGGGAAAAGCTCCAAAAAATAAACGTAGCTTTGTTTTGAACAGAGACGAGTTAATCCACGCTGACATTTATCCTGATATCTTATTACAGCAGGAATCGGAGTTCAGGGAGAAAGTTTGGAGGAAACTTTTCTTTTATTTAGTTAATCCACTTCCCTCCGAGCAGAGCACGTTTCAGCACACACAGCTCCCCTGAATCAGATTCACAAAGAGACGACCTCCAGGTGTTTATTATCATGAAATACCATAGCACAACCATTTTTTTTTGGTTTTGTTTCGCAGTCTGGACTTACGAAAACACCGTGGTTTAAGTGGGACTATTCCCCTCTGTGCAGGAAAACATGTTTCACTCAGTATGAACAATGATGAAAGATATTCTTACAAAGACACCACATAGCAAAAACAAACCAAAACTAAAGATTTACTCAGTTCCTCGTATATAACGGTTTTTAAGACATCCTTAGAAAAATATATTTCTCATGACATAATGAACTTTTTCTCGTTATCACACACCAACTGATTCAATTGTAAGTGAGATCAAATCTGACGTTGAAAATAATTTTAATTTCAACTCTTAAGCCGGAGATATACTTGCTTTTAACCACGCATTAGCATAGACAACCGGCTGCGTCATGAACATAATTTCACACACAATTCGCATACTAGCCTGCAGGTACACGTGTAGTCTCGCTTTGCAAGACCATCCACACGCTGCAAAGCGGAGGAGGGTCTGGCTCATAGACAGTTAAAGAAATGGACAAAGTGACGCTGTTGTTTTCCACGGAGACCAGTGAAGGATATTAGAAGCACTTTTCCGGTGAGGGCTGAGCGTTACTGAGCAGCTGCAAACTGAGCTTGCCGACGTAGATGTGACGTGAGCAACCTGTCTGAAAGTTGTAAGTCTTCTGGTAGCTGTGCCAAGAGAAATCTCAATCATTCCCAATCTTGCAGAGACGGAGAGCGTAGGTATATGTAAGGAGATAACATAGGCACAGGCTGATTATTGCTAACTAAAATGCTAGTTAACATTCATAATTAAACTTAAACAGCTAATGTAAGTCGAAACTGCCTACGAGCTTCTCCTGTACTGTACGGTAATTTCTCTACTGTGCGACAGTAAGTCGCATGGTTATGACACAATCGTTTTTACAAAAATGTCTGCTACGGAGCCATAACGTGAGGTACAAGGTAATGGAGCCTTTTATACATTGTCGTCTTTCTTTAGAAATAAACAATGGACAGATAGAGTCTTTAAACGCTTCAGATGTAAAGTTATTCTCTGTCAAAGTGACGTCAAAATGAATGGCAGTCAATGGGATGCTAACGGCGGATGAGTGCTAGGTAGCATCAAAATGGCACCATAGGAGGTGTGCTTTGTAGAGGCTGGCTTACCCCCTTGGTCTGGCTACTCCACATAGCATTGCAGGATGGGAGAAAAACGTGCTCTGGTTCATTGGCATTTCTTTAAACCAATCACAATCGTCTTGGGCGGCACTTAGCTCCGCACAGAGCCGCTGCAAAATAGTCGTGCGAGAGAAAACACAGATTGGACAGATAGTTAGCTAGCTGTCTGGATTTACCCTGCAGAGATCTGAGGAGCAGTTAACCACAGTCCTCATAAATCCACCGAATTTAAAATTCCAACACAAAGAAAGCGGAAGGAAATGAAAAATACATGCATCCGGCGGAATGACCAAACTCTCCTTTTAAAAGCAGGATCAGTTTTACTTCAGTGTCTCTGTCAGGTTTTTAATTTCCAGGAGCCCTGCTGGGTCCAATGCTTTTTTTTTTTTTAAATGGGTAACTCCATTTAGAAATAAGAAAGTAAAGCCAATTTGTAACCATCCCATGAATTGATTTGTGTAATGAGCCGCTGCTACAGTTTCTCTGCTGGAGAAATATGAAGCTGCAGCTGATTAAATTAAAGAGATGAGTCTCTGCTGCGCAGGTTCATATACAGTCAGGCCACTGTTGTGATCAGCTCCATGCTGCTGAATGTGGACCGAGTCACTGGCTTGAGCCCCAAGTGTGCTTCAACCATAGATATAGAACTATGTCTATGGCTTCAACACCGTCTTATTCATCATCATCATCATCATCATCATCATCATCATCATCATCATCATTATCATCATCATCATCATCATCATCATCATCATCATCATCCTCTTCTTAACTTCATTCGATGAGGAACATCTAATGCCGACCAAACACCAAATTACTTTTGAAGCGATTCCATTGTCGCAGACGGTTTTTTTAGGGATGCACCGAATCCAGGATTCGGCTTCGGATTCGGCCGAATATTGAGCTTTTTGATGGGGTTCGGTTTCTGCCAAACCTTAGAATTTTTTCCCACCGAACCCTACGCTTGCACTACAAACATTACGCTGGTCGTCGTAATGACGCCGCTGTTGATTACGGGAAGGTGTTTACGTAGGTGGGACCGTTCAATGCAGTAGGCGTAAGCCGAAAGTGAAAATGGAACTCATGAGCAGAAACAGTGTAGTTTGGCAGTACTTTCAGTCAAAAGAAGGCCATTCAAGTCCAGCTACATGTTCAATTTGCAATGCCGATTTGTCTTGTGGTGGCAAGGACCCTAAACTGTACACAACATCACCACTGTTAGAACATTTGGTATGAAACATCCGAAAGAATATGAGTTGTGCATGAAGGAATCTACAGACAGCAGCCAAAACGCTGCAACTTCAGGTACGGCAAAGGAAGGACAGTCACAGGTAAAAACTTGTGTTAACCATTTGTTTACTTCATTAATGTGTTTACTGTGTTAATAGACTGAGGATGGGAGTAGGATTTGGTATTCGGTTTCTGATTCAGCAGAATCTTAACCAGTGGATTCAGTATTCGGCCGAACCCCAAAAATCAGGATTCGGTGCATCCTTAGTTTTTTTCCAATATCAAAATGAGATCATGAGAGTCCTGCTATAGTTGGGGCTTGCTCCTGTCGTCTCAATCGCTTGGTGTAAGATGGTCATAAAACTCAGTCCGAGTCAGTCTTTTTTGTATCTGTCTTGACGTTCCAACAACATCAAACATGTTCAACAAGTTTGAAGTCTTGGTAGTAAAGTAAAATCATGTGAACATTGTTAACAACCAATGGGTGCGCTCCCTCCATCAGCAAACAGGAAGCAGCAAACGCTAGTGCCAGTGTTATTTATGGTCGCTATGGAGCCGCGCTAAGCTAAACGCTAAAGAGGGAAAGTTGCTGAATTTCAACCCTTCTGAAACGTGTCATCCAACTGGAGTTTTACCGGCGGATAAACACAGACCTCTGTGTACTGCCGCTATTCCTCTGCATGTACGGCAGAACAGAAAATCTCCAAACTTTCCCTTAAGTTACCAGCTAACACAAGCTAGCTAGCTTGGTTAAATTTTTCAAAACCAATCTAGTTGTAGTCTTGCAATTTGTGACTTGTGAATCATCATTGCTCGGAAAGCAATGTTAAAAGATGTGTCTAAAAGTGTTTACAGGTTTGTGTATTTTCTTTATTTTCTTTCACACTCAGAGATTTGATTGTGATTTGATTCATTATCTAGATTGATCAAGTACGAGGCCCTACAAGACATTTTGCCATTATCTCACCAGTGTTGTTTTTTTACATCCTCCATGCAGCAGGTGTGATGTCATTTCAAAGTGTATGTTTTTGTGACTTGAATTTGCCCAGATAATCATCGTCTGTGACACTCAGGATGCCGTCTTCCAGCCTGCCTTGTACTGTATGTAAACCCCTCTGATAAATGGCGATGAAGGAAGGCTCTGTGTTCTGGTGGAAATAAGGCCTGCAGGTGAATCTGAGAAGAAGGTGATAAGAGAACAGGATGAATCAAAGTCTTATCGGAGAAGAGCTCTTATTGCTCTTTTGTTTACTGCTCATCCTTGGACGAACGAGGTGCCGGCGAGCATCATCAAACATCCTGCAGAGGAACCGTGACTGCAGGCGGAAAATAAAAACCTACGGCGGAAGGTTATATGTGTGTTAAGTAAGGAATATGTTAGCTTGAGTCTGATTACACCAGCCCGTCCTCACCCAGAAAACGACCATATAGGTTGATTATGCAAGCAGCTCATAACGACCCACAATTACGCTTCTTGTTTAGCAGCGAGAGCAAACGAGGAAGTGAGGTGGCAAAGTATGAGAGCGCCAAATTCTATGTGTGGAGCTAGGTTGGCGTGGTGGTGGATGGGTGAAACAAACACACGACTTTCACTCAGGAGACCAGGGTTTGTCTCCCGTGTAAAACTAAAAGTCAACTGCCATTTTGAAATTAACCAAGTTTAACACCTTAGTCTGTGATACAAGGAAGTCACGTTACAGCCTCATTTTAGTAGTTTTAGTGACTACTAACTCTAACTAAGTATTATTTAACTTAAATAGTTCTGTTTCACAAAGTTTACTCCATGGTTAAAAGTGCGCCAAAGAGAACAAAGACATGGTTACGGTCACATAATCAAACCGCCGCTGTTTGGCAGTCGTATGTGTGTGTTCTGGGAGTCAGAGAGAATAGAAATCAACCTATAATGTCGTTTGGGCGAGGATGTGTTGGATTATACAGTATAGGAAATATATAAGAAAGTAAATCAAAATTCGCCGAAACGAAATTATTTTCTGGTGAAAAATGTTTTTTTTTAATGGTTGGAAGATGATGTGTCTTTTTCGTTTAAAAACAAAAAATATATTTTAAATTTCAGGAATTGAACCTAAAAACTCAGTGCTATGTGGGACAAACTTGCTTGTTGTCAAGGTAACAGGACTTTGATTAAAAATGAAAAAAACAAACTTATGTCAAACCAAAAAATGAAAAGACAGATTGGAAAGTACGAAGAGGAGTAGGATAAGGAAGAAAAAGCAGGATCATTAAGAAGAAAATGTGTAAAAATGTTTGATAAGGCAAATTTTTCATCCATTATTTTCTGACTGAATCAGATTACAGACAAAATATTAAAAGAGTGAAAAATGTTTTGTTTCAAAAATAGAGTGAAGTGACTGTAACGAGCAGATATTAGGATCTGTGCACATCTGCTGCACAAGACTTAAATAGCTCCAGTCTTTAATAACTCCACCAACACGAACCACCGTTACATAAAGCTGGTGTGCATGAAGGAGTCTCTCAATCCAGAAAGTCTACTCTACATAAAAGAGACATAAGATATTATTTTGATGAGTCCTGTAAAGACAAAAATGTAATAACTAAAAAAATAAACATAACTAGGTGAAAAAAATAAAAAATAAAAAATAAAATATATATATATATATATATATATATATATATATACAAAAACAACATACAATGTCCATATACAAGTTTTCCTGCAAAATGTAAATAAATACAAATAGAGCAAAGGAATAAATATTAAAAAATAAAATAATAACATAACACAACACACAAAAGCAAAAGACGTCAGTATCTGTAGTTCCCTCCATTTTCACAATGTGACAAATTTGATGGAAACGGACAGATGTGCCCGTCTGACTGCAGCTGCACCGACACTGGTGTTAACCAGCAGGAGCTCCATGAATCCATCGCTGATACTGATGGATTGGTGTGCCGTGTCGCCTCCTAGAGCTCTAAACAGCAGCTTCCAGCAGTCAGATAACAACCGTCAGCGTCTCAGCAGCAGCAGCAGCAGAAATAGCCGAGCCATTATCCTGCTGTGTGTTATCAGGCGACGGATGAGGAGGCAGGATATCAGCTCCTAATCTCCCCCCGCTGCTGTCGCTCGCCGCCGCAACCGCAACCGCAACCGCTGCAGCAGCAGGCCGAGGTAAATGGATTCTTCATGCTCAGCGCCAAAACATTCATCCTCCTCCTCCTTCTTCCCCCTCCTGGCCAACAGTTTGGTGAAAAATGAAATTTTGGCAGAAGGAGTGGAGCTCTCTGACACAAACAAACAATCAGTCTGACTTTTAATTAAAGTAAAAAGAGAGACAAATTTCAGGAAGGCAAATGAGCTTAACATGATGCACAGGACTGTCAAACACACACACACACACACACACAGTTTATTTTCCATAGAGTTAGATTAATTTCCTGAAGACCTACTCTAGTCATAACCAGTGACCCAAAAATTTGCTTTTTCTCAATCAGGGACGTGGAGTTCATCCTTCCCTAATTAACTGGTCTTTAGTTTGAAATGTGGTATAAACCTATAAAACTAGGTTTATTGTTACAATTATTACCTTATAAATCAACATTTTCAGTAACAAAGTAAGTAAACTTTTTTGATTTAGTGTTTATGTAATTTTATTTCCATAATTTCAAACTTCTAACATCTGTTGTTTTTCCTGCCAAAAACGGGCTTCCATTGCTGCCAAGGATGAAATGAATGAAAGAATCGTCAGCCTGTGAAATGTTTATTGTCCTGCAGATTCAGGTTTACCTTCATAAATGCTGAAAACTGAATGCTGTGCAGCTGAGGTGATACCCCCTCAAAAGGGGTTTATTAAAATGTCAGAGGAGGATGAGACACAGGAGGTGAAGATAACCAATAAAGACACAGATGGCGTCAGGTTTCTGACCTTTGAACGCTTCAGAAAACTTGAAGTGTAGAAGTGTAAAACTGTAGGATGACGTCTCCCCTGATAATAAAGAAAACTGTGAGGACAGAGAGCCGGAGAACAGGACTGGATCTTTTCTCTGAATCAAAACTTAAAGTTAATTTAGAACGACACAAGGCGTTTTCTGATGACGCCTCTATAAACAGGACAAAACATTTTTCAGAGCCTAGCATTAAAGGTATTAAAGTAGCATTAAAGGTCCCATGGCATGGAAATCTCACTTTATGAGGTTTTTTAACATTAATATGAGTTCCCCCAGCCTGCCTATGGTCCCCCAGTGGCTAGAAATGGTGATAGGTATAAACCGAGCTCTGGGTATCCTGCTCTGCCTTTGAGAAAATGAAAGCTCAGATGGGCCGATCTGGAATCTTCCCTTTATGACGTCATAAGGGGAAAGGTTACCTCCCCTTTCTCTGCTTTGCCCGCCCAGAGAATTTGGCCCACCCATGAGAAAGAGAGAGACATCATGACTTGAAAACAAGCGAAGCATGGCAGTTGGTCAAGGCCACACCCCCACCCTCCACCTTGCACCCCCCCCTCTCCTCCTCAATAGCATTTAAAGCTACAGACACAGAAATGGCACATCCTAAGGAAAGCTCATTGTGGGACTGGCTCTAGTGGCTGTAATAGAGGTTACACACCAACCAGACGGCCGACCGTCAGCAGAAAAGGCAGTCGGACTGATCAGTCGGGTCCCCGTTGAAAAAATCTTAAGCGAGAAATAGGCCATGCAGTTGCTGAATCTGTCTTCATTTCAGATCGACAAAGGTCAGTTTAAAAGATTTTCGTCAGATTTTGAGCGGCTCATACGCTCGCCATTTCCGGGTGAGTCCCGACTGCCCTGTCTCCGACTGAGCATGTCAGGTCGGCCAAAATGAAGGCCGACAGCTCCTCTGACGGACGACGGCACGGAACACACCGAACAGACTCGAGTCACCGACCTCGCCAGACGGTCCGACGGCCGATAATCAGGTTGGTGTGTCAGGGCCATAATTCTGCACCAAGGCTGAATTTCGGGAAAGTGACTTCAGATACAGTATTAGGGGACCACTAAGGTCTATATAAAAGAGACTTCAGATACAGTATTAGGGGACCACTAAGGTCTATATAAAAGAGACTTCAGATACAGTATTAGGGGACCACTAAGGTCTATATAAAAGAATCCAAAAAGCAGCATGTCATAGGACCTTTAAATAAAGTCTGTATGCACTTACTGCATTAAATGAAAGTGAATCTTTCTGTAGAAAATGAAATGGTTGTTTGTTTCTACAGAAAGTGTAATTTACAAAAGGACTGAAGTATGGGTAGAGTTTCTCAGTGAAGGAGCAGCCAGTAAAGGAGTAGATAACGCTGCAGCATCAACGTCATAAAAGGAGACCAGACCCTCCTCATAATCCACAAACACCCCCACCTTCTCAGGACGAGACTTCAGAGTGAGACGGACTGGAGGGTTAACAAAAGCTATGTACTTATTTTTATTTCTTAAACATGTTGTCCAGTAACCATTTTGAGGAGTTGCTGTGATGTCTCCCTTCCTGTTGATCAACTCTCTGACCACTCCTAAATCCCAGTCAGTCTTTAACTTGAACCTCATAGTAAAATTTTCCTGAAGAGAAACTGTGCTTTGCTAAGACGCAACAGCAAGGATAAAATCGCTCTGCATTGCCTGGGAGATTGTTCTTTACATCACCATTTTTAAAAAAATTTCCATAATCCATAATTGCTATATCAGGATCGAGTGTCACATCCACTGCAGACTGCTGGACCCTCTTCAGCTCGATCTCAGCCAGCAGCTTCTTCATCTGTTTACTGAGCGTCTCCTCCAGCTGATTGACAGCTCTCACCACAGTCCCCTCATATGACAGTGGACGGACGCTGACTTGTGTCCAGTCCTTGGTGGGTGGAGCAGCGTTCAGGGACGTGAAGCTCTGGAGGAGGTGGAGGTGGTCTTCAGACTGTGAGAGCTGCTCCACCTCAGTGCTTCTCTTCTTCAGCTCAGAGATTTCCTGTTCCAGCTCTTTGATGAAGCCTTCAGCCTGTTTCTCTGTCTTTTCCCTCTTCTCTTTAATAGAGTAGCCATTGTTGAGTATAATGTTCCCTGTCATTGTTTTCCTCTTCTATCTGATATTTCTTTTAATATTCCTGCTGCACTAATGTGTATGTTACATTTCACTGCTGCAGATGTTTAAGGTTCATTGTAATTCATTTATATACTGTTGGGTAGTTTAATCTACAGCTGGGGTGTCAAACTCAATTTCACAAAGGGCCACACTGGAAAATGAGAATCACATCGGGGGCCAGACATGTACACTTTATTGACATGATTTTTAATATATTTGACTATATTATTGCATGTCTTATATAGTCTTTTTCACATACAATTTGGTCCACATAAAGTCCTAAAAACGTCAGCAAAAAGTTCCTTAGTCATCATAGAATTGAGCAAAAACATGCATTCTGATTACATTTTCAAAAGTTGACCTGAATATGCAAACTCGTTGGTTGTGCGGGAATTTCTGAGTCTCAAAGTCAGCAAATCTGCCAAATTTGGCTTTGAGTGACTCGTGAATGCAGTTTGCAAACATTTAACCATCTTTTTGGTTTGGCGCACAACAAGGTGGGCCAACATTTATTGTGAACCTAAATTGATTTGCGGGCCAAATCAAAATTTGCAAGGGGCCGGATTTGGCCCGCGGGCCTTGAGTTTGACACGTGATCTACAGCAATGCATCATATTCCATGAGATTATCTTGTTTGTAGCGTCGCTGTCCTGTGGGAACCACGTATCTCTAAAAAGTTTTAAAACTTTTCATGGTGTTAGAAAAATAGCCCTGTTTTCAGCTTTGTGACAATGCATTTTCCAGCTGAACCAAGGGGCTTTTTTTAGCTGTCAGACAAGTAAAAGTACAATATTTACTTTGCAGTTAAGTTCGTCACAGTGTGTAATTAACAGTCAAGTATTTTAGACTTTTTGAAGTCTGTAACAATGGATCATATTTTCATTTCATTTTTAAACTGACTTTTTTTTTTATCTTAATTTGAAAAGTAACCATATAGCTGTAATAAATGTAGTGAAGTGAAAAGTAACAGAAATAGAAATACCCAAGCACAATTTTGAGATCCAAGTACTACTTACTTAAGTACAGTACTGGGTTAATGTAAATGTAAAAAAGACAAATCCAATGGAAATTTTTTTTATACCATGGAGTATGGATATTGTGCAGTAAAATGTTCCCTGTCAACTCCTTAATATACTGTTGGGTAGTTTAATCTACAGCAATGCATCAAATTCTATGAGATCATCATGGTTGTAGCGTAGCTACAGTTTGACACCGTGACATCTTTGCAGAGATTTCATGGTGTCAGAAAACAGCTCTGTTTCCAGCTTTGTGACGATGCATTTTCCAGCTGATCCAAGAGGCTTTTTAAAGACTTTATTCAGCTTAGGAAGTAGACAGATTTTCTCAACACATAAAGACACATTTTACCCTTCCGTTTATCACATACATTCAACATCAACACATCTGGAGATACATGGTTTTCATTGGACAGGAAGGGGATGAAAAACTGTCTGAAAAGTCACTAAAGCTGTCAGACAAATGTAGTGGAGTAAAAAGTACAAGATTTACCTCTGAGATGTAGTGGAGTAAAGTTTTAGAGAAATACTCTATTAACATATAAGTACCTTGAATATTTAATTAGTTAGATCCAACCACTGTTAGCATCTGCTGACCTGAGTCTTGAAACTGCGGCTCACTGCGTTCACATACAGCTTGTCCTGTAACCGAGTAGCCGAGTGAGAAGTCATTACTGTGAATAATGACTCGCTGAAGGCGCTCTTGGCCTTCCCCTTATTAGAGCGCTGGTGATGACACTTCCAGCAGAGAGAACAGAGAGGAGCGACGGGAGGGCAGAGCAAGACCAGGATCCAATTACCACCAGCGCTGAATGCTCTCTGTGGGCGAGCGGCGGCCTTTTCTCCAGGCGGCAGCGGTCGGGGAAGGCTTCTGTCTTCAAGGTGAGGCGGTGGTGAAGAGCTCTGACACGGTTATTCAAGTCAGGGAGGGGAAAAAAAGGAAAAATCTGTTGGAGGTCACAAGTGACAACCTGGTACTGAATATATACATGTAATCCTTTCAAAAGCACTCCAGCTGCTTTGACCTTTGACCCTCTCTGTCTGTGTGAGACAGAGTACAAGATGAAGAGACTACATGCAGAGGTTATCCTTTACAAAACTGATACCGCCACCAGGCATTTAAATAATGGCAGCAAATGACAAATGTTTTAACTCTGAAGAAGTCTGATGCACAGCAGTTTGAAAATGCGTCATGATTTATTCTGTTGTTTTAGCCCTGGCTTTGTCCAATATTCTATATTTTTAAGCCCTGAGTTCTTCCATCCGTACTGGTGTTTTAGCCACCGTCAGAATTCTGAATTCTTTTTTTTTATTATGACTTTATTCTCACTCTCTGACTTTTTTTTTCAGAACTTAATAAATCTTTTTACATGTGGCCCTAATCCTCTTCCGTAGTTTTTTTTTTTTTTTTTTATCCCTTTACTTGTCCAATATTGTCTGGTGGCTTCAGGTTTGTTCGATATTCTCTATTCTATATTTTAGATTTTTAGATTCAACTTTATTGTCATTGCACATGTCACACAAGTACATTAAAACAAAATGTAGTTTTAAGCAGTGATTTAACAACATGTGCTACAGAGTGCAAAGTATGAAATCATATATAAATATATAGATATGTGTCGATATGAGTGTCAATGACTACAGGTATGTACAGGCACTCTTGTGGTGCTTTAGCCCTGGTTTTGTTTAATATTCTTGTAGTCTTTTTGTGGCCTTGGTTATTCTCCAATATTTCCTGTTTTTGTAGCCCTGAACATCCCCAGCTCACAGAAAAACACAGACTCTGCTTCCTCTGTCCACCCATTGATCAATATCTTTCACCCTCCCCATCCTCCTTTCTCTGCCCATTCTTCATTTGCAGCACTTGACCTCTGTAAGACCTCGTCAGTTTCATTTTGTGTTGACTAAGAGTTTGAAATATTCTCTGGCCCCAGCAAACATCAACAGCTCCAACTCAGATATGCCTCAGCGAGGTTAAAGGTTAATGTGGTCAGGGGCCGATCAGTAGTATCAGTTTGTCAGATTAACGGTGGTGATATTGATTACGGCAGATGTGATTGGCTGTAAAAACACAGATGGAGAAAACACACAAACACATCGGACTGTTTGTCTCTGGAGACAAATTAACCCAACAATGTCAATAACTGCTCAGTTTGGCCTGAATCACCTCTCCAAGTCCAGTCTCTGTGATCAATATCTAAAGATGGTAAGTAATGGTGCACTGAATTAAGCCTCATTTTAACCCACAGTGTTTTCATTTATTTTAGAGGATTGGTAGAGGACACTATGTTGGTCCTTTATTTTAATTTTAAGTGTGTGTCTGCGTCCTAACAGAAAGACAGAGCTGAGCTTTTTCTCACAGCCCAAGAAGTGTCTGAATTTTCAACCCGTTCTCATTCCCAACTCATCAAATACTGACGCTTGGTCAGTGGTTCTCAGCATCAGATAGCGACACAAAAATCACCCTTAAGCGTCTGTATGAAACGCACCGGGCAGAGCAGCAGCACAGCCACGGCGCTGTAAGATGACGTAATAATAAGAGCGACTACGGTAGTGAGTAATATGAAATACCGAAAACAAACAACACAGGACTTTCACCCATGAGACTGGGGTTCGTGTCCCGTTATTGTCCCGCGTCGCACTGAAACGTACATTTTGCAACCTCACCGACGATCTTTTTCTAAACCTACAGTACATGTAACTCTCCCGTTCTTGTGCCGCATGTCAGACGTACGTCCCAACCCAGAGCGTCAAAAAGTGACGCCAAGAGTCCCAACCAAGTGCGTCTAAAAATTAAGCCAAAGAGCTGGACCAGGGATGTCAAACTCAAATTCACTAAGGGACACATTGGAAAATGAGAATCACATCAATGTATAGTTGGTTGACATGCTTTTATATAAGAGAAAAAGAAACATATTTTTTACTGTATTGTATGTCTTATATAACCTATTTGGTCCACATAAAGCCCCAAAAAGTCAGCAAAAAAGTTCCTTAGCCATCTTAGAATTTAGCAAATCCAGCAAAAACAATGCATTCTGATAACAACAACCTGTTTCACAGGCTTTGTGGGAATTTCTGCGTCTCAAAGTCGCCTTGAGTGTGGCGTAATTACAGTTTGAAAAACAATTTCCCAATGTTTTTGGTCTAGCACACAACTAGGCGTGCCAAAATGTATTGGGAACCTGAATTGATATATACTGTACGTACGGGCCAGATCAAAATTTGCGAGGGGCCGGATTTGGCCCGTGGGCCTTGAGTTTGACACGTGGGCTAGACGCTAAAGGAGACTTTTTGCGTCAGTAACAAACGCCAAAGGCACCTGACCGTGCCTGAGCGTCACTTTTTGATGCGCTTGGAGTGAAAATGTGTGGAATTTTGCAAATAAAAATGAGAAGATAATAAATGTTCAACGGTTGAACTCGACTTGTTTTACTATTTTAGTTTGAGTTTTAATCAGACAGACTTGCACTTGCAGGGCATGTACTTGCGTCATTTTAACTCTCAGTGGCTATAAACTGTATCAGTGAAGGGTTTCAGTGAATCATTTCGTCTCTGCAGCATTTTTTCTTCCTCCCAAACTTTGCTCATTAGTGCTTCTTACAGGAGTCCTGTTGGCAAGGTCACTGTTGCCTCGGCGACGCTTTGCAGGCAGAGCGATGCTGAGAATAATGACGAGGCCTATCAGAGAAACATCAGCTGCATCAGGAGATAAGGGGAAATCCACTGAGAGAAAAAACAACTTTATCAAGAAGATTACAGCCTGACGGAGAGAAGAGAAGGTTCACTGTGTTCATGTCCTGTTCTGTCTGTCAGTATCAGCAGTTTGAGTCTCAACTTTGTTTCATGTCACTGAGCTGAACTGCTTTTCTGTGGACATATTGTGACAACATTATAGAGCCTCAAAAGGCTCTTTTTTATCTCTTTGCGGCCCACTTTGTGTCTCTTTGTGGTCTTTTTGCATATCTTTTGTTACGTTTTGTAGTTGGAGTCAAAGGCGGATACAGCTCACAACAGACGGATGATTAAAGGTAAATGTTTATTTTACAGAGGTGAAGTTTAGTCCAGAACTGAAGGTCCAGGACTAACAGGATGGAGCGAGGGGCAGACAGGTGAACTGGTGTTGAGATCCAGGTTACAGATGGTGTAGTTGAAATTCTATGACACAGAAAAGACAAAGACCATGAACTATGTTGCTTAAATTGCCTCCTCGAGTCCTCCACTTGCCTCCCTTCCTCACGTCTTAGTCCCTCCCACCAAGGAGGCACGGGAGAGATGCGAGGAAATCATGCAAGGATAGAGGCAACGAGCAAATTGTGTTTTAGAGGGATGAGACGTCCTTTCCTCTGAAGCGTCACATGAATTCGTCATATGTTTGGGCGGAGTTAGCAACTCCCTCAGCTGCACGGCTTCCGGGAAGGCTGCTCTCGTCTATCCTCGCCTATAGCTCCTCGATGATCCCACCTCGATGCTCACTCCTTGGTCCTCGCGGCAGAAATAACAGCTTTGAGACGTCCTTCACGGAGGAGGGACAGAACAACTTCCGGTTCAGCCGAGGACCGAGGAGCTATCAAATAAGCGACATGAGATGCAGCTAAGGAGTCTTTTAGCAGGTGTGTTGGTGTGGCAATGATCTTCAGGTGTGTTACTCTGCCAGAAACCCAGAACAAAGGTGCCGCCCACAAACAGACAAACAAGTACAGACAACATGGACGCTTGGTCAGGTGCCTTTGGTGTTGTTATTGACTAATTATCTAAACGCTATTGGTGTCACTTTTGACGCAGTTAGGTTAAGGAAAAGATCGTGGGTGTGCGATCATGACGATTCTCTCCTCGTGGGATTTCCTTGCGTCCCTCCCATGCTTCCTCGGTGGGATGGACTAAGGAGGAAGCAAGTGGAGGAGCCGGGGATGCAATTTAAGGACTCTGTGACATCTTTGTAGGCATTTTGTGTCTCTTTGTAGTTGTTTTGTTTCTCTCAGTGCAGCCCAGTTTCATGGCAGTTCGTGAAATGGTCACGTTATTGAATCTATTGATTCGTGTTCGTCGTTCCTTTCGTGTGGTGAGCACACATTTTAAAGTAATGTATTTCTATGGGAAGCATATTTCGTGACCACAGAACGATTACGGTAGCGAGTAGTATTGATAAGGCGAAAATCCGCGCAGGGAGGTTGGTCAGGGTGGAGGATGGTTCAAACAATACAAGACTTTCACCCCGGAGACCGGGGATCGCGTCCCGCGTGTAGCAGTTCCTTTCCCCGTTCTTCTTTTCCTAACCACAACCGTCCCGTTGTTGTGGCCGGCGCGTGGTGTTTCATGTCCCCGTTGTTGTGTACCACAGAGACCGCGGATCTTGTCCCTGTGCCCGGGGATCGCGTCCCGCGTGTGGCGTTTCATTTCCCCGTTGTTGCGTCTCCCACAGCAGCCCAGTGTCATGGCAGTTCGTGAAATGGTCACGTTCGAAAATCGTGACCTGTACACGAAATAAACGAAAAAATTGTGACCTGTACACAAATTAATAAATCAAAATAACGTAACCATTTCACGAACTGGCGTGAGACCGGGCTCAGAGGCCCTCTGAGCCCTCGGGCCATTTATATTCATTATTACTGTAAATGTTCTTAATCTGGCTCACAGTTTTAACTCTTTACTCATGTCATTCATCATTTATCACATTCCGATGACACAGTGGCTCCTGTTTGATGCATAAATTCAGACTCTTCCTCTGTAATCTGCCGATGTGCCTGAGTCAGGTCTGCTAACAGCCTGTACAAACTCCAACCAGCCTCTGAATTATTGATCTGCACCCATTGTTTCCTCTCGTCAGCTGTGGCTTCCTCTGATATCAAATCGGTAAAGTTCAGACCACTCAGTCAATCAGCAGCAGCAGGTCACTTTAAGATTTTAGCAGCAGGGGCAGAGCCAGTAGTTGTAAACCTTCAGGGCTTAGCCCAAATCTGGGGCGGGGGGGTCTGGGAGCATGATCATCGCTGGGGCTGAAAACTCAAAGAATCCTTTTTTTTTCAAAAATCAGTGCTATTGGTCACCCTTTACGTCTGTTGTGTGTTGTACAAATCCTTAAACAGTGACGTCTGACTTTGTCAAATAGCAAAATAATTCAAACCGATGTGCGGATTGACGACGCACAAATCTTGCTTCGTAGTACAGGCCTCTGGCGCCCTAGGGAGACGGTGTCAGAGAGATGATGTGTTTGTCATGTCTGTGTCAGTGTTTATGCCTGTTAATGCCACATAAAACACAGATGAGACACAGAGGATGATGGGAAACAGACAGAGCGTTTAATGGCGGCGGGATTACCCTGAAGTGACGGGATGGTGACGTGCTGACGGCGTCCTCAGCTGACACCAGTCAGGTGATGTTTGATCAACAGGTGGTATTTACAAAAAACATTCAGCACCAACGTGACATCACATCCTGTGTCCGTCACTCGTCGCTGACTCAGAGGTTAATGTCGCCAGCAGGAGCTGCACGCTCCCACGTCTCAGCCAATCACGGACGTCCTGCTGACAAGTCATCAGCCGCCATCATGGCATCAGACGACAGGAAGTGCCACCTGCCGCCGCCACAGTGGGAGACGTCAGCACGGACAGACGGACGGGGAGTCGCCTCAGGCAAAGTCAGGACCAGAGGACGACGACACAGCGGCGAGGAGGACGAGATGATGACGGGGCTGCTGCAGAGAGAGAAATACAGAGCTGGTTGTCACTTAGTGATGGAAAAAATATCATTATTATTTATTGAATCATGACCTGTTAAAACCAGAGCTAAAAATCCAATTTAACCAACTGTCAGAATCCAGAGAAAGTCTGTTTATTGTTGTTTTCTACCTTTAGAGAGAAATTAAAGCTGTGTGTTATCCGTGAAGGATAAGAATCTGACATCCAGCTATATGAACGATGCAACAAGTGTGATGTTAAATTGCTCATATTATGCTTTTTGGCTTTTCCCCTTCTCTTTATTGTGTTATATATCTTTTTTTGTGCACGTTATAGGTTTACAAAGTGAAAAAGCTCAAAGTCCACCCCAAAGGGACTTACCATCTCCAACAGAAAACACTGTTCACAAACTGCTCCAAACAGCTCTGTTGTAGTCCAGCCTTTACTTCAGAGACAAACGTGGTCACTTTGTAACACATGTTATAATGCTCGTCTAGCTGCTAGCGTGGCACGACCTCATACTCTGCTTCTGACTGGCTAGTAGTCCTTACCTAGCTACTGCACATGTGCGACTCCCAACAAAGATGGAACAGAAGTTGAGAGGTCTCACTCTGTAGCTAAAAGAGAGCTCAACACACAGGGTGAAAAGAGGAGCTGCAGCAATGTGCAGTACAACAAAAATATGGTGTTTTTTGAAAATTAAACCATGTAAACATATTCTGATATAACCTCTAAATACAATTATGACCCTGAAAATGAGCATAATATGAGCACTTTAAAGTTTATAGTGCAGGGGTGTCAAACTCATTTCAGTTCATGGGCCACATACCTCTTATTTGCTCAGACCAGTAAACGACTCCAGAAAGAGCAGAAACGTTATCTGCCACAGAGTTTCTCGTCAACTTGATGTTGATGACAATGAAACGGCCGATTTGTGTGACGTCCTGTCGTGTTCCAAAACCCCCCCCCAAAAAACACAAGTAGACTTTATGTTTCACAGTAACTGTTTTCCATCAGATCGTCAGATTTCGACGTTTCCGAACACACTTGAAGGCAGCTTTATTTCACAGGAGAGAGAGAAAAAAAAGAGACGAGCGAGACAGAGCGAGTGCTTTGTTGTTGCAGGAGACATTCAGCTGTTACACAAACTCCCGGGCAGTTCAGGGCTTGTGTTTCATTTTTTTACCCTCATAGTGTTTTTAAACTTTCTTGTGGCAGCGATAGAGGCAGTGATGTTTCCCCTTTAATGTACGGGACTGTCACGCCGCCTCAAACCAGAGCTCAAAAAAACACTGAAAAGTCTGATGTATCCACAGGATACATGATTGGCCATCGCAACGTGACGTGGGATTGTGTTTCTCCAAAAGTTGAGTCGGACCCAACCAGAGGCGGAGTGGCATTCGGGGAACTCTGGACTTTTCCTGGTGGGCCGGTAGTGTTTTGAGGCCGCGAGGGCCGGTCTGATAATAGTTATACGTTGCAAGCAACACCGCTGCCCTGCCACCTAATAAAACGAGGCATTAGAAAGTTTGTCACTACACCAGAAGTATATTTAAATAACACTTGATATAACACCTGATGGATACTCCTCTCGGCTGCTACCGCACTATCGGCGCTATCGCACAGTACTTACATACTACTACTACATAATTCTGGTGTAGTTACAAACTTTCTAATGCCTCGTTTTATAAGTACACAAACTATTTGTACTACTGTAGAAGTTTGGTATCATTCCAGGCATTATTAGTGGGGTAATTTACGAGATACAAACGTGGATCCATTAGCTCTTGCACTAAGCTAACCAGCTGATAACGCTAACTCGACCAACAAGGGAAAAATGCTTATGGGGGGTTGGTTGGCTCGAGGTCAAGGTGCAAAGCAGCCTAGGGTGAAATTACTCCGAACCATCACTTTAAGGCAGTGAGACATGAGGTCTGTTCTAAACATGGCCTTTACCTCATGTGGTGCAGCATGTGAGGCTGCAGGATTTCAGGACTAAAGATGTTCAGTCTCAATGTGAACAAATCGTTAATCTACAAAGTGAACCGACCACACTGAATGCCCGTCGTCACGTCACTGACTGAATCAGTAGCTTTAACAGTGGAGCCTCACTTTACCTCCTTGTTAAAAGTCTCATAAAAGACTTGTTGAAGCCACAAAACAATCATAACCGGATTCGTCAGTTGTAAAAAACAGGCTGTTGAGCTATTAACCTTATGTGCAGTGCTTGTAAAGATTTAGTCTCACTTTACCAGACCTTCCTCCACAGCGCTGCGGAGGAAGGTCTGCTTAGTCCATACAAGAATCCGGAATGGAAACACAACACTATTATTTATCTTTACCTTAAGTTTCAGGGCAAGCACCAAATTACACAAAAAAGTTGTTTAAAATGTCGGCGAATCTAATATCCCAACTGCAGTTCTGTGTATGTGCTGGCGTTGTCCTTCTCGTCCTGGATAAAGCCATCAGCCTGAACAGCGTCTGCTGATATTTACGATCCTCGTCATCCAGTCAGCAGCAGGAAACACATCACTTTTATGGAGGGGGGCATTAATACGAGTGATTTATGAGTCCGTCCTGCAGCGGCCGTTTGTCCCAGCAGGCAGTAAAACGCACCACAGTGTAATAACCAGCATAAGGTGTTCAACAGCAGTGTTAAACCTCGGAGCGAAGGAGTCTTAAAACATGGTGCTTCCCTTTAAAAATGATCATACTGTAACATCACTAGAAGTTAAGTACAAGTAAATATTCAAATATTGGAGGTCTGTCCACCTGTGATGAAAAATGTGTTTATCAGTTCATCAGCGAGACTTATTCACTTCATGGCTGAGACTTAAATGAGACGTTTGATACCAGATTGGGTTTGACCCAACTAGACTGTGTCTAAGACTATTTAGCTGGGTTTAGACCAGAGTAGACTGGATTTCAATCATGTTTCTTGGTCAGATAAGCCTTGTATTAGACCAGATAAAACTCAATTTACACTGGGTTAGACTGGATTAAGACCCAATCAGACTGGGTTAAAGCCATGCTACTATACTGGGTTTAGGCCAGATTAGACTCGTTGAGATCAGAAAAGACTCAGGTAAGACTGTATTTAGGCCAGACTGGACTGTGTTTAGGCCAGGTTAGGGCGTTTTCACACCTATAGTTTGTTTGCTTTGGTCCGAATGAGTTGATGAGTTTGTAAACTTGGAGCGATTTCCCATTGGTTCGGTTTCGTTTCACACCTGGAAAAATCAAAGCGAACCAAAATGCGTCATTACAAATCACGCAAGAACGTTCACTCCTCTTATTGGTCGGAAGTGTCTGGGGGCGGGAGCAAGAAAGTAAATACAGGAAGAAAGTTCCTGTGTTCTGAGCTAGTGCATATTTCTTGCATCTCCATGGTCAAAGCAGCTCATTTCATTTAAATTGTTTCACGAGCGACGTTACTACGTCTGCTCTGGTCACCGAGACTTCGCTCTGCTGTGTCGGTGTCTGTCTCCAACTTTAGTGGCGGCTGGTTTGACCACGGAGATATGAGTGACAGTGACATTGCAAAGCACACCTGACTCCAGGAGCCATTTAGCTCAGACTTGCGGCGTATACATAGTTGGTGCGGTTCGAGGTCGGATCACATTTCACCACAAACGAACCGCTCCAGAGTTGGACTGAAAACATACCGAGACCACCTCATCAAGCATGTCTCTGTACGCTTGTTTGGTCCGCTTTTGGTGCGTACCCGAGTGCAACTGCCGCATTCTCTCTGTGCGGAAACGAACCGCACCAGTTGGGCAAACAAACTCTAGTGCGATTGAACCGAACTTAACGGGGCAGGTGTGAAAGCGCCCTTAGCCTGGGTTTGGACCAGATCAGACTAAATTCAAACCATGTTAGACTAGTTTTAGACCAGAGTTGTTGGGTTTAGATCACAATAGATTTAGGCCAGATTAGACTGGGTCTTTCAGAATCCCTGGCTGGCTGTGGTGGATAGTTTGTTTCTGGAAAACAAATTTAAAAATATTTTTTTTTGGATTAAAATGTGCCACATCTTCTGATCAGAGAAGAAGATCAAGAAATCTCAGGAGACATTTTTAAAACTGCAGTTTGTTGTGTAATCGAGCGTCTCACCGTTTCTGAAAATTCCGAGTGAACTTTGAGCTGAGTGAAGCGGTTTGAGTTTTCTCAGTGGATGAATCGATATTTATTATGAAATGAAATTCTGCTGAAAGTTTGCAGGTCAGTCTGTCAACTGGAATGAGTTCATTACTTCAGCAGAGGTGAGACGTCCAATCATTGTCTGACTTCTGACTTTGAGGACACACTCAGCGGGGTGAAGATCAGTGTGATCTTCAATACACTTCCAAATTTAAGCGCTGACATCGCTCCATCACACCGTGCTTTCAAAATGTTTTCGACTACCTGTCCTTCATCAGGGTGGTCACTCTAATGAAGGACAGGAAGCTGATCTGAATATTAATCATCTCAGTAATGGCTTGTAATATTCATAAAGTTCACACACAGATACAATTTTCCTGATTCACTTGATTTACTTCACCTTGTCGCCATCTAACACTAACAATGCAATCAGGCTGTCAGTTACAATTTTCAAAAACAGATAAAAAGCTGTTTTTAAAATAAAAAAAACTGAGTGCACAATAAAAAATAAAAAAATCTGATTTGGGAAAATGAAAGATATATATAATTGAGATATGTTTTCGAGGGAAACGTATTTTCCAGTGACCGGCGCACAAAATTAAAAATTAAAATTAAACACATGATGGTTAATGATGTGAAGTGACAACCTGTTCTCACTCCGAACTCGTAAAATACCGACGCTTGGGCAGTGCCTGTCAGCAACAGATATGACACAATAAACCCACCCACGATCTTTTCCTTAACCTAACTGCGCCAAAAGTGACGGCAATAGTCCCGACCAAGTGCGTTTAGATATGATGCTAAAGGAGACTTTTAGCGTCAATAACAACGCCAAAGGCACATGACCAAGCATCCGTATTTTACGAGATGGGAGTGAGAATGTGTTAGAATTGAAAGTTTAGAAAAAGATGACGGTTTGGGTTAAAATAAATATGTTTGAGTAAGTAAGTTTGCTACGTATTTTAAAGGACAAATCCAGTGCAAAATGAACTTAGGGGTTAATAACACAAGGGTACTGAGTCGACCGTTCTCTGAGATATGTTTTCATGTGTGGTATATTTAGTGACAGCACTGCGTTGTTGATGTGTGGAGAAGGAACTTCGTTGACACTGCTCTCATTATAAAAAGGTTTATTACAATCAGAGATTCAGCATCAATTTTACAAACTCCTGCAGAGAACTTGGAGAACGACCAACCCAATCTTCCAAAAAGTCATTCTGCCTTTTCTTTGTGTGTACACAGTATATATTCCATGCCTTGTATTAACATAAAACGTGATATGTGTGAGTATATGATTGGAACAGAAGACTGACCAATCCATGCCTGTTATCTGGCATAACTCCAAAAAAGGTATCTTCTGTCTTGGGGGGACCTCTGCTCATGTTAACAATTTCCAGATGTTTTCAGTAAATGTGGGGTAAAGTTCATAGGACTCCCTTATAACAAACCTTTAGGACAAAGTTTATAGAAAGTTATAGAATGGTCATATACTACACATGCTAATCGAATGTGACCAGTTTTATCACAAACCGCTAATTAGCTTATAACGCTAGTCGTCGGGGCACGGATAAAGTAAAAAGATATTGCTATTTCTGTACCACTAACAAGGCTCAAAATAGCACCACACTTCCACGGTAGAATGATGAGGGTCCCTACATGTAAACCGAAGCATTGAGAACTTTGTAAGTGTACAGACAGTTTATTAAAAAGATAGTTTATAAAGACTGTACCGGTCACGTATACAGGTGGGCGCCATCTTGGGAAAACAGTCACGATCAGTCGAACGACGTGCAACCAGTAACATACAGTAGCTCAAGCATGGCGTTCGTCGCTAACGTGGAAATGTGGTGCTATTTTGAGCCTTGTTAGTGGTATAGAAATAGCGATTTCTTTTTACTTTATCCGTGCATCCACGACTAGCTTTAAGCTAATTAGCGGTTTGCAATAAAACTGGTCACATTCGATTAGCATGAAAACATATCCCAGAGAACGGTCGACTCGGTACACGTGTTATTAACCCCTAGGTTCATTTTGCGCCGGATTTGTCCTTTAAGTTACATATGTTGCGTTGGTTTATGTTACATCAACAACCTCAACTGACTTTTGGTTTCACACGGGACACAAACAGCGGTCTCCTGGGTAAAAGTCCTGTTTGTTTTATCCATCCACCCACCCCGACATCCTCCCTACGCTTTTAGGAGACAGGGCTCTTGCAAATGAACCCTCATTTATATTTTGTCTGTACCGATGTGGTATTTTGTTCTTAAAACTGTATTTCATTCAGTAGAGTTATTGAAGAGGGGGAAAAAAGCTCTCAGTTTGTTAGCTCAGTCGCCAATGAGACAATACGTTTGCAGTTTATTCAAAAGATATATTCGTAGCGTTGACTATCTCGATCTTGGATCAGTTTTTCCTCCCACAGAGGAGTTTAAACTGGAGGTAATTGTCTATGTATATTTACCCACAATGTAAAAAAAACAAAGACACAGTCGAGCTGTCATTTCCTAAATTGTAGATAATTTCTTTTAGAAACAGACTCTATATGTTCTGTAGGTTGCAAGCCTCTCTTTGGTGTACTGGGTTTGCTCAACCCAGTCTCACGCCAGTTCGTAAATAGTCACGTTATTTTTATTTATTGATACATGTACAGGTCGCGATTTTCTCGTTTATTTCGTGTACAGGTCATGAATTTCGACCGTTACCATTTCATGAACTGCCACGGGGAAATTAAACGCCACACGCCAGCGACAACAACAGGACGGACCGACAGGCCGACACACGCGGCCACAACGGGGAAATTAAACGCAACACGCCCGCGACAACAACGGGACGGCTCACCACACGGGGATGCGGTCCCCGGGCGCAGGGACATGATCCGCGGTCTCTGTGGCAACGCAACAACGGGGACATGAAACGCCACAACAACGGGACGGTTGAGGTTAGGAAAAAAAAGAACTGGGAAAGCAACCGTAAAAAAAGAACTGGGAAAGCAACCGTCACACTTTCCCACACGCCGGAAAGGAACTGCAACACACCGGAGGCGAGCCCCGCTCTCCGGGGTGAAAGGCTTGTATTGTTTGACACATCCACCACCCCAGCCATCCTCCCTACGTGGATTTTCTGCTTTTCATACTACTCCCTACCGTTGTGCTGTGATCACAAAATATGATTCCCATTTAAATACATTCAATTAAAATTCGTAATCACCACACGAAAAAAACGACATATTCATGTCCTGTTCACAAATCAATAGATTCAATAACGTGACCATTTCACGAACTGCCATTAGACTGGGCTGGTTTGCTCTAGGAGTTAACCCTAACCCTATTAGGAGTTAAGCTTGCTAAGTTTGCTCCCCTCGGCTTTCACTCTCTGACCCGGAGACAGTACATTTTAAAGTGGAATAGAAACTCTTTGAGCCCATAAATCTTAGTGTGGACGGAGCTGAAGTGTTTCTTGTGAGTTTTCAACGAGCGATGCCGTCCTGCAATCACAGCCGAGGCCTTGAAGAGCTGTTCGGAGGGCCGGGGTGTTTTATTGCAGGTGGAGGACGCAGCGTCTCCAGGCATCGGGAAAAGACTTCTGATGGAAATGTCAACGCTCGTCTCTGCCGCTCCACCTTCAATCTGTCCGGCGCCATGCCGCTGTCAGCACCTTGCCTCGGCTGTCCGTCACGCCTGGCAGGGATATTATTGTTCTGACGCAGGCGTGAGCCGGTGACGGATGAGACGTCCTGCTCAGAGAGGACCATGGGGGGAAAAAAAGGAGCTCTGGAGAAATGAAAAACTGGATTGTGGATGTCAGAGATGAACAGCTGTCTGCTGTCAGCCAACATGAAACATCATCCTCATCAACAACAACAGAGAAACTGTCTGACATTAAATCTGCAGAGAGTCTACCTACCTTTCTAAATATTCTCCGCTGCGTTAACGTGGATTTACACTTTTTAAATTAATTTATCCTTTTTTCTTGTGTTGTCTCTCTTGTAGAAAGAAGGGAAAGGGTGAAGAATACATGTGTTTCCCTTTAAAACACTGGTAGAAGAACTCATAAAAGTGGTGCAGTTTTCTTGTTTTTTTAAAGGTGCAGTAGGTAAGTGTAGCCAGGCTTAATAATGAGAAACACTATTTAGCTGTCTAACCCAGTCACAAAGGGGTTAACTTTTATTTTCGTATCTTGGATGGACTTGAAAGTGAGCAAATGGGTGAACTCTATGAGGCAGTGAGCTGACCAATCAGCTGCCAGCTAGGCTCCGTTACAGTTACGCCTCTAGTTTCACGTCTCTGCACGTTCTTTTGGCGCTTGCACTCGAGCATGGGAGGCTGCGTTATCCACTGAGAAAAATATGACATGGAATGAGTTAAACAAGTTCTGTAATCATTATTACTGACTACACCTTGTTGTAATATAGAGTGTAAAAGGGAGCTGCGGCTGCATCCACCGTGGTCACAGAGCTAAAGGCAGTGAATTCAGCTAAAATGGTGAGTTGTTTATCTGGCGCTAGGCCTCTGAGTTCGCTAGCACTTATGCTAACAGGCCAGGCTTTTGATGCCCATTTGTATTTAACCTAGTCTGCTGAGGCTACTATGAGTTTGCTAGCATTTATGTTAATCGGCTCTAATGGGTAAATCAATGCAAAGGTGCTGATTGTGTAAAGCTGAGGTGGAAAGTCTGCTGTGCTCATATGTTAAGAGGGTAATTAGCCACAATAGGCTAGCGGAATACTGGCTAATGCTTGTGAAACCAACAAATTATTTTGTTTGAGGGTTATAAAAAAAGAAATGTTATCCTTTCATACTGTTGCTAAATAGTTAGGTTGTTAAACAATGATGTTAAAAATTGCGGATTTAATTGTGGTTACTAGAGCCTGAAGAGGTGAATTTTTAGTGCATTCTTCCCACTGTTACCGGTGCAGAGGGGGATAAATAAGCACACTAACGCCTAAATGCCTCTAATTTAAAGTGCTACAAGTTGATCAATGTTTATATGCAATTCATGCAGTTTTATTCTTTATATTGTTAATGTTACTAGGTTTCATAAAACTTGAATTAGGAAAACGTGTTTTTATGAAGGATGAAATTTTTGATGTAAATTTACTTTTGATACTAGAGGGAAATTCATATAGTTTTGATACCTAAGAAGAAACATAAGAGCTGTTGTACAACGAGAGAGAGATTTTTGTATTGCATTATAGGTGTACTGAAATATTATCTCATTTTATTTTGTAGTAACCTGTAGCAGTCCATTTATTCACTGAATGGTAATTGAGAGAAATGATTTGGCCTTATTTATAGGTCAGGTTTTGATAAAGAGTTGGGAACATCGTGCAGAGATCCTTTCCACGGAGTGATACAGATCCACACGTTCCAGACGTTCCCACAGAGATTCATAGTTTCCCAGTCCGGGTGGCTGGGTGGCGAGCCAACCGTGTTTGTGACTCTGACTTTAGACGACTTGCCTGGATCATCTACTTCATCTTCATTGTGGTAGGACAAACACTAACACAAACTGAAAAAAAAAGGGCCCCAACGGTGAAAACTGAACTCTTGTCAACAAAGGCAAGTCGGACTGAGGACGACCTGAGCTCAAAGAAACTGGAAAAAAAGGGTTTTGTTACGTGCGCACTTTATTATTTTAGTTTGTTATTTTTTTTCAGAAATGTGTTTTTTTTGTATGTATGTTCCAGTCCTGTGTAATTAATACAGGTTATGTAAACTGTCATTCTGGTGTGGTATTCATTTTTATTGGCATTCAATTCTCAGGCTCTTAACAATTTAGTGTCTTCTGATTCTGGTCCAAATTCGTATTAAGGATAACCTCTAAGACTATTTCTGACTACTAAACCTATGTATATTATTACTACTATCTCGTAATAAGGGTTACATAAGTCTTATAAAACTAACTTTCTGTCATATTTGCTGAAACTGACCTTATGTTCCAGTAGAACTACATGAAGCAGGTCATTTAAAAAAAAATCCAGCTCCTCTGGCTCCACCTACAGCCTGTAGTGAGATTTGCAAAAATGCAACGCTCCCTGTTCAGATGCACCAATCAGGGCCAGGGGGGGGTGTCTAACTGCGTGTCAATCACTGCTCATGCACACGCATTCATTCTCCCTTGTGGGGGGAGGGGCTTAGGAGACCATTTTGGGAAGAAGAAGTTGTTATTGTTCAAATGTTTTGGCTAAGTCCTGGATCTTCGCAATCCTACCTACAGCACCTTTAATGTAAAAAGTTTCTCACCAAATGGTATTCGGCCTCTTACAAGAGCATTTTCTTATTCTTATCTTAACTCGGTTACTTTGTTCTGTGAGGTTTGCTTTGAAACATGGGAGACTTGCATGGGATTTGATCATTAGTGTTATGGATCTGCCGCTTTGGCTCTTCCCTTTGTTTTCCCCTATGTTTTCCCTTCCCCGCTTGTTCTGTGTCTGTGGGCTAAGACACACAGGAGAGGAATAGGGGATGCACAAACCGGGAATTGGGAAAGGGCTTGTGTCTTGTCTCTCCTGTCTGTGCCGGTGAGAGAGGCACACAGATCAAAAATTTTTGTCTCTCATAAGCCACAAGCATCATGATTTATTTACCAAGATTCCATCAAACTTTTTTTTTTTACATTTTGCTTTGATAAACCAAATAGTCCACCTCAGCCAAGCGTAAAAACTTTTTTGTTCCACGGTTTTGTTTTTCAAATTTCTGCCATATCCCTGAGCAAGACACCACACCAGTTATTCCTGATGGTCAGGTGTGTGTGTGTGTGTGCGTGTGCGTGTGCGTGTGTGTGAATGGGTGAATTGGAGTTAAGCGCTATATAAATGCACTCCATTTAGAAACCAGTTAGCAGGTGAAGTGAGGCGTTCCAACAGCCAGGTGTCTCAATATGAATTTCAGATTGTTTCTCAGCAGTTTGGGACTGAGGAGCCCCGGCAGATAATGAGGGTTCAAGCTCTTTAATAAGAGGCAGATTTCTTATAAATTAGTGCTAATAGCTCACTATTTATATCAGACTAATGTGGCATAATGAGCTACGCCCTCGATTACAACGTGTTTTATTATATAATTGATGTCCATCCTCCTTTCATTTCATTCAGAGACTCAGAGGGAGAAAGAGGAGAGCTCAGCCTGCAGAATGAAAAATGTTTAAAGTTTAAAGATTCGCCTGAAGAAATTAAAGTGTCTCACTCTGATCAGCTAACAGAAACACACCTGCACCTTTCTCTGTTACAAAGGTGACCAATAGTTTCCTCAGGAACCGTTGAACCCTGAACTCTCTTAACCTCCTAACACTGTTCCGGTTAAAAATTACCGATTTACACATTCCCTGTACCATAAATATGGCATTTTTCATCAGATTGCCTCAAGACCTTTTGATATCCTTCACAAAAGGCATTTGAACACATAACATTCATTGTGACTACTTTCTTTGAATTTTGAGTGATTTATTCAACTTAGTCACACTTCTTTTGTTTACGGTCAAAAATGACCGCCATAGGAAATGAAAATGGGAAGAGTATCATTTTCATCCAGGAGATAAAAGACATCTCCATACACACACTCCTGCAACTTTCCTGTGCTTGTGTACTCATTCACAGGCGCAAAGCTTCCATTTGCAAGGAACACTGCACCATGACCGCAATTTGCCATTTGTGCGTGTCAACCACCAATGTTCGCACACACATGCATGCACACACAGAAATACACACACACCCACACACACGCAAACAGACAGACAGACACACACACACACACACACACACACACACACACACACACACAGTTAATGTTGTCATGTTGCCACTTGTGCATGTGAACCACCAATGTTCACACACACATGCATGCAAGCACACACAGAAACACACACACACACACACACACACACACACACACACACACACACACACGTTGTAGATGTTAATGTTCTAATAAGGTTCTTTTACAATAAATGTTCTATTAAAAATACTTTTTGTCATTTTTATTGGCATTTATGTTAAAATAAGAGCAGTGACCGAAAACAGTAAATTAAGGGGGGTAGCAACAAACAGTGTTTAAATGTTAAAGGTCCCATGGCATGAAAATCTCACTTTATGAGATTTTTTAACATTAATGTGAGTTCCCCCAGCCTGCCTATGGTCCCCCAGTGGCTAGAAATGGCGATAGGTGTAAACCGAGCCCTGGGTATCCTGCTCTGCCTTTGAGAAAATGAAAGGTCAGATGGGCCGATCTGGAATCTTCCCTTTATAACATCATAAGGGGAAAGGTTACCTCCCCTTTCTCTGCTTTGCCCACCCAGAGAATTTGGCCCACCCATGAGAAAGAGAGAGACATCATGACTTGCAAACAAGCAAAGTGGCAGTTGGTCAAGGCCACACCCCCCCCTCCTCCTCAATAGCATTTAAAGCTACAGACACAGAAATGGCACATCCTAAGGAAAGCTCATTGTGGGACTGGCTCTAGTGGCTGTAATTCTGCACCAAGGCTGAATTTCGGGAAAGAGACTTCAGATACAGTATTAGGGGACCACTAAGGTCTATATAAAAGCATCCAAAAAGCAGCACGTCATGGGACCTTTAACCCATGTGTTGTCTTCCCGTCGACCATGACAATGACAACTTTTTGTTTTTCTGGGTCAGAATTTCAAATTCAAATTATTATTTTACTATAATAATTATATTACTTTTCGACACTTGGTGGACACTTCTGCTGCTTTTCCCAACGTTTTTTTGTCACTTTTTTTCCACGTTTTTGTCGATTTATTTTCTTCAAATGCTATAAAATTGAATAAAAAACCCGAATTCAATGAAAGTAGTGAACTGATCATTTATTTGACTTGTGAAGACCGTTGTATGTAACCATCCACGTTATTTCTTTTAGAAAAATTGGTTGAAAAAAAAACAAATTTCTGAGGGCTAAAGGAAACTAAACGTTGTTTTCTGGCTAATCTATTAATCAGACAGAAAATTAATCGGCAATGACTTTGATCATCATTTAAGTCATTTTTTGAAAGCAAAACTGTTCAAAATTCACCGGTTCCAGCTTCTCAAATGTGACTTTAGTTTTTTCATATTTTACAAAAGCAAACTGAATATCTTGTCTTGTCAGCTTGGACTTAGGGAAATAATGTATAATATGTTATTTTTTTACTTCTATTCTGACATTTTATAGACTAATTGATTAATTGCGAAAGAATATGCATATTAAACCATTATTAAAATAATTGTTAGTTATAACCCTAATTTAATTTGGTTACAGTGTACCGTGGACGGCACACTTCCTCACGAAGGCGGCGCTGCAACCTGCACTCATAAACTTCTTTATAACTTTTAAGCATTAAACCTTCAAAATATACGGTCATGCGTACACGTTTGAAAGCTTAGCCTCTCATGATTCAATTAAGCCCACACAAAGCATAAGATGATTTATAGCAGTTATACAACTGTAATAAAGTTGCCATGACACTGAAAAAGACTGCGCCGCTATCGCAAGAGTCGAGTGTGCATACATACAGTGGCTTGCATAAGTTTACACACCCATGCTAAAGATGACTAAAAAGAGGAATAAAAAATCATCTTTTGGAAATTGATCTTAATGCCTTAATTAAAAAAATGAGGAAAATCCAACATTTAAGGACACCAATTTTCTTTGTGAATGAATAATGTATCGTAAATAAATAAATGTTCTTCCTTAAAATACAGGGGGCATAAGTCAGTACACCCCTATGTTAAATTCTCATAGAGGCAGGCAGATTTTTATTTTTAAAGGCCAGTTATTTCATGGATCCAGGATACTATGCATCCTGATAAAGTTCCCTTGGCCTTTGGAATTAAAATAGCCCCACATCATCACATACCCTTCACCTTACCTCACGTTTGGCATGGGGTACTTTCCATAAAATCATCTCTCAATGCAAAACAGCTATTAGGCTAACTGAAATAAAACCATGCCAATCTCTAGGTACGGTGAACGGTATGTTGGCTCACTTTCTTTCTCTCAGCATCTGATCTCTATATATAAATAATAAAGTTGAGATGAAACATGTTTTGACTCCTCAGAGGGAGTCGATGTTGGAGAGTAGAGAGCTGCGGCTAAACATCCCGCTCTTCTTCGTCTTCTGCTGCTCCTCCTGGACATCCTGTCTCCTTCCATCTGCGCGTCCTGAGCTGCTCTCCAGTTTATCTCAGTCATGTCGGCCGTGTCTGTGTTCTGCTCCACCTTCTCCACCCTCTGCAGCGCTGAGGATCTAATGTTAGAAAGCTTTCAGACACAGAAACATCTGTCTGTTTCTGTCTCTGTGTCTGTGTATCTGTGTGTGTGTCTGTGTATCTGTCTGTGTGTCTGTCTGTGTATCTGTCTGTGTGTCTGTCTGTGTATCTGTCTGTGTGTCTGTGTATCTGTCTGTGTGT
This sequence comes from Sander lucioperca, assembly GCF_008315115.2. NCBI lineage: Eukaryota > Metazoa > Chordata > Actinopteri > Perciformes > Percidae > Sander > Sander lucioperca. The sequence goes on along the minus strand of NC_050179.1, from coordinate 32,867,831 downwards.
CTGTCTGTGTATCTGTCTGTGTGTCTGTCTGTGCAATTGCACCAAATGTCCGTTACCTTCCTCTTCCTTTGTGTTGGCGTTCTAAACTCTGGTGGATTTCTGAGGACTATGGTTAACTGCTCCTCAGATCTCTGCAGGGTAAATCCAGACAGCTAGCTAGACTATCTGTCCAATCTGAGTTTTCTGTTGCACGACTAAAACTACTTTTAAATGTACACATTCCACCAAAACAGGTTCCTTCCCGAGGCTATTTTGCAGAGGCACTGTGGCTCCGTCCGGTGCTTAGCGCCGCCCAAGACGATTGTGATTGGTTTAAAGAAATGCCAATAAACCAGAGCACGTTTTTCTCCCATCACAGAATGCTGTGTGGACTCGCCAGACCCTCCTCCGCAGAGCTGTGGAGGAAGGTCTGGCAATGCGAGACTAGTGTATTTGTGATTCAGTGTTTGAGTCAGTATGCAGAGGGGGACGGAACAGGAATGTTATTATGGGATGGATGGTGGAGGTCAGAGGTCAAACCGGAAGTGAGCCACTCAGCAGATTCCACAGCAGCGCTCGCTTGTCTTCTGACGACCTCTGACCTCACCTGTCCGTACAGCGTCCCCAAAATGTCTCCCGTCGCACACGAGCCTGCACACACACAAACCCCTCACACACAAACCCCTGTACAAAGTACAGAAATTACTATACATTATTAAAAATACATAGTGTTATACTGTACGTGGCATATTCCTGAAAACATAAAGAAAAACAACAAACCCATCACAGCAGAGTGTTGTCATGTAAAAACTCTTCTTCATCAAGGTCGTCCCAAAAACCTGCTGCCATCATCATCATTAACAAACTGCTTCGTTTTCCAGAAAAGAAAAAAAAAAAACAGCCACGTCTGCGAAAAAATAACACGACATTAAACTTGAACAACTGAATTCCTCACACACACACACACACACTCACACACACACACACACACACACACACACACACACACACACACACACACACACACAGGTTTGTGGCACTATCTTTGTGGGGACCCGTCATTGACATAATGCATTCCCTAGCCCCTTACCCTACCCCACGAATATAGTTAAACAAGCCCACACACACACACACACACACACACACACACACACTTTCCTCTGGCTGTTAGCGTTAATAAATAAAGGAAATGAGCAGAGAGAGAGAGAGCTCATTAATATCAGTGAAGGTGAGCAGCTAACAGCCCCAAGGAGGCTGCTGCTGTTGTTAATGCAGGGAAAGAATGGAGAGAGACAACAAGAGCTAACGCTAATGCTAACACACAAACACACACACACACACACACACACACACACACACACACACACACATATACACTCTCTGTCTCTGGTTTTCTTCTCTCCTTAAATTATATTACATTAAGTTCCAAAATAAAGAAAACTAATTTCATAAATCACTAATGGAAACGTGCTGGAGACATCAGAATAATGACTAAATATTTAAAGGCTTATCCCACTTTCTTGTCCAGGCTATAAAGACAAAGTTATTAAACTTACTGTACATCAACTTTTATTTTTCATTTGTACACAAGAATATTTCACGGTTTTGTTGTTGAGTCGTTTTATGATCACATATTTAATGAAGAACTTTAAGATGTTATTCAGCTATTTTACTGGGGTTTGTTTTTCGGATATTTTACTAATATTTTTGAAGGTCTGTATTCCACTTTTTTTTTCCCAGATATTAATGTTTTTTGTTTTTTTTAATATTTTACTAATTTCCCCACAGAAAATTTACAAAAACCTTTTAGATATTTTACAATGTTTTTTCAGATATTGACACATGATATTATGTAGCCTACAGAACAAAATAAAATGGGACTTTTCATTATTTTTTACATATATGAACATATACATGAACACATTTTTACATATATATATATATATATATATATATATATATATATATATATTAAACAATTTAATATTTCTATAAAAACATAATATAATAAATGTATGAACAATATGAATTACTAGTGTATGAAGCCTATTGTAGCCCAGGTAATATTAAGTCATATGCAATTTTCTGTTTGCAAAACATTAAAGAAAACAATATATGGGACAAATATAGACCTATATATTTATATCTGTGGAAATACACCGGATACAAAAACTAGTCCATTAGAATATATGTTGGCTACATACTGTATACATTTACATGAATATTGTACATGTAACTTAAATATCAGATTTTTGTCTGAGCGTCCTCTCTCCCCCTGATCCTCTTCTTATTTCTCTCTCAGGACCTCCATCAGCAGGAAAACCAGTGTGTGTGTGTGTGTGTGTGTGTGTGTGTGTGTTTGTGTGTGTGTGTGCGTGCGTGCGTGCGTGTGTGTGCGTGTGTGTGTGTGTGTGACCTTGCCTGGACTAATTATTTATATGGAGGACACAGAGGGAGAGCACATTTTTCAGCCTCTAATGATTCATAAACAATTTTAACAAGATGAACTCCATCAGGACCTTAATTAGTCTGTGACACACACACACACACACACACACACACACACACACACACACACATTTCATAAAAAAAAAAGTTATATAGCCATATATGTAAATTATATTTCAGTGAGACCGGAGAAACATCAAAGAGGGAGTTCACATCCGACACCAGAGACCTCCTTTGAGACTGTAACAGGAAGACTGAGGAAGACTGTGAGATGTGGTTGAAAGCTGTGAAAGTGTATATTTAGTTACATTTGATAAAACATCAGTTACTGTACAGTAACTTGAAACCAGTGCATAATCTCTCAATTTTAAATTCACACAAGATTAACCATAGTCCTCATAAATCCACCGGAGTTTAAAATTCTAACACAACGAAAGCGGAAGATAATGGGACATCTGGCCGAAATGAGGGACATTCAGCGGAATTTCCGACGGCAACTGAGCAATCCTGGAAAAACGTCGTCGATATCAACCCGTTCTCACTCCGAACTCGTAAAATACGGACGTTTGGACAGTGGCTGTCAGCGTCTGAAGCAATGCAAAAAGCGCCCTTCAGCGTGTTTGTAGAACGCACCGGGGAGAGCAGCAGCTACACGGGGTTTGAAGATGACGTAGCATTAAGAGCCACTACGGTAGCGAGTAGTATGAAAGCCCAAAAATGCGCGGTCCGAGGATGGTCAGGGGGGGGAGGATGGGTCAAACAACACAGGACTTTCACCCAGGAGACCGGGGATCGTTTCCTGCGTGTCACGTTTCCTAAACCCGTCGCTTTCTTCTTTTCCTAAACCCAACCGTCCCGTTCTTCCCGCGTGTCATGGAAACGTAAGCCCACCCACGACCTTTTCCTTAACCTAACTGCGTCAAAAGTGACGCCAATAGTCCCGACCAAGCGCGTTTAGATATGACGCTACAGGAGATTTTTAGCGTCAATAACAACGCCAAAGGCACCTGACCAAGCGTCCGTATTTTACGCGATGGGAGTGAGAATGTGTTGTCGATATAGACCAATTTGAACCCAGATCTAATCTTTGTGCCTTTGAAGATTAAACCCTAGAAGACTTTGATTTAATGTGGTCTAACGTTTTGTAACTTTAACACTATATAACCCTGCTGATGTTGCAGCACAAGTTCACCACTGTTTTTTTTTTAGTTTGAAGCCCATTTCCAGTCATTTCACGGGATCTTTAACACATCAGCTTCCTTGTCAGTGCTGCTCACAACCGTCATGAAACGCCTCCAGACACGAGGGAGGCAGATTAAAGCTGGGGCACCGATGCAACATCCGGACTTATCATGGATCAGCTTGGCTCAGTGCGGATCAGCACCCTCAGACCCAGGAAACAGAGGTGGAGGAAGTATTCAGATCCTTTACTGAAGTAAAAGTTCTAATACCACGCTGAAAAACACCACTACAAGTAAAAGTCCATCATTCGAAACCTTACTTAAGTAAAAGGAAAAGTTTTATCAGCAAAATGTACTTGTGCTTTCTTAAAGTAAAAGTACTCATTGTGCAGTATAATGTTCCCTGTCAGAGTTTTCCTCTTCTATCTGATGTTTCTGGATTAATATTCCTGCTGCAGTAATGTGTATGTTGCATTTTACTGCTGTAGATGTTTAAGGTTGTTCTCATTTTAACTCCTTTATATACTGTTGGGTAGTTTAATCTCCAGCAATGCATCATATTCTATAAGATCATCATATGTTTGTAGCGTCGCTGTCCTGTGAGAACCACGTATCTCTAAGTCTACAGTAAGAAAGTTTTCATGGTGTCAGAAAGAACCGCCCTGTTTTCAGCTTTGTGATGATGCATTTTCCAGCTGATCCAAGAGGCTTTTTAAAGACTTTATTTGGCTTAAGAAGGAGGAGAATTTCCTCAACACATAAAGGAAGACTTTATCCTTCAGTTTATCACAAAGTCTCAACATCAACACATCTGGAGATACAGGGTTTCACTGGACAGGAAGGGGAAAAACAACTGTCATCTGAAAAGTAAATAAAGCTGATTTTATATCCTCTCCCTTTATGGAGAGCAGCTTGGGGTTAACACTTATCAGTGGTGTCTTGTTACCTCCGATGTTGCCTTAATAAAGTTTTATTCTGCTCAGCTGCTGTCAAACATCTGTACAAATGTTAAAGGAAGTTGTTTGTGTGCTCAGATCTCTGCAGGGTAAATCTGAGTTTTCTGTTGCACGATTAAAACAACTTTTGAACGTACACGTTCCACCAAAACAAGTTCCTTCCCGAGGCTATTTTGCAGCGGCACCGCGGCTTTGTCCAGCGCTTAGCACCACCCAAGACGATTGTGATTGGTTTAAAGAAATGCCAATAAACCCAAGACCAGGGGCACGTTCAATCTCAAAACGGTGTGCACCGTTTTGCTGCAGAGTGCTTACACACACAACAGGGTGTTCAACGCACCCCCATTTCAGTTTAAAGGGGCGCTGTGCAGTTTTGGCAATTTCTTCGCTGTTTTCTCGCTGGTTTCTCTAAAGAGCTCCCCCTACAGCTTCGGAATAGATATTTGGCAACGCTGTTGTAAAAACTCGTTGGCGACTCTCCCCCCCTCCCATCTTCTCCCTCTGGTCATGTGCATTTGTTTTCAAAGAAGCCGGCGAATGCCATGTCCACTGAGGTAGACAGCTAGTAAGCTAGCTAGTAAGCCCGTAATAGACAGAGATCATAATAAAAACCTTTACAGACAATAGCAAACATCTTGAGGTCACAATAACAAGAAATACAAGGATTAAACTGAGTTTATGCCAAAGATACTTACAAGTGCAACAGCAAGAACGCCAGGTCAGCATCGGATTTGCAGGCTTCTGTTTGTCTCAGTTCTCGCCATTCTGAAAACGCAGGACCGATGTTTACTCGTGTCTGACTCCTCGCTCAGTCAGTCTGCAATTTCCTCTTTCTCTGTTCCTCCGACAATGCTTTCTTAGCTTTCTGCTTCTTTTTTGCTGGCTCAGCCATGACGATAGTGTGAAAAACTTGCTACCTTGTTCTTATAGCTAGCCGGTTCCTGTATGTGTGCAGTGCCGTGAAGCAATTTGTAACATTGCAAGACCTGATATCACGCGATACTTCCTGACACTGAGGCCGGCGACCCGCCGGCCCAAAGTTGCAAGGTTGGTTTTTCAGCTCACAGGCGCTAGGGGGAAGCGAGACGAACACCATTCAACCCGAAAAAAGTCATATAACCATTTCAATGACTCCGAAGCTGTTCAGTTAAGGTAAATTAAGCTAAAAAAACTGCATAGTTCCCCTTTAAAAAAACGTTTTGCTACGTGTTGTCGGGGCTGAACAGGGCCCAGTTTTTCTCCCATCCAGGAATGCTGTGTGGACTAGCCAGTCCCTCCTCCGCAGCGCTGTGGAGGAAGGTCTGTCAATGCGAGACTAGGTTAAAATAAATGCAAATATCATTTACATTGTTGTTGTTTTTTTTTTGTTGGCTCCTTTAAATTCTATTCAGCTTTATTGCCATTATACTTGCATACAACCACGCTTAGCCTCGTCACTCTCACTGCAGATCTGTTGTGCTTGTATCCTACTCTGTGGATTTTTTTAAGTTGATTAAAAAGTGCACGACAAAGTGATCCCAATAATCCATCCAATACTGATGTAAGATTCCTCTTTTTCATTCTGTCACTGTGACTGGTTCACTAATAATACTGACAATGCTCATTGTTGAAATCAGTTAGTTTTGTTCTTTTATTTGTTTTTGTTTCTATCTGATCTTTTTATTCTTTGTAACCTAAAAAAAGTGCTTTTTAAATTTGGCCTCTTTGGAAACTGTGATTTAAAATAAAGTTTTGTGTGTTTTGAATGCTCAGGTGAGTCTCAGCATGTTGGTGCAGGTGAACGAGGCACAGCTGGAGAGCCAATATCAGACGATGGGCGGAGCCAAACTTCAGCTCTACAAAGCTGCACGGGTGAGTTTCTATCCAACAGAGGTAACACAGAGTAAACTCTTCAGCATGAAGTTTTTCATCAGAATCAAGTTCTCTCTGTTTTGTGGAGCTTTATCTGCAGCACAGCAGTTTAACTGGAACTTTCAGCCTGCACCCAACAGTTTTAGAGACTGGAGATCGAACCAGGACCGGCCTAAAGTCCAGGAACCTGCAGGTAGACCTGATCCACACCATTACATTACATTACATTACATTACATTACATGTGTTTTAGCTGACGCTTTTATCCAAAGCGACTTACAATTGAGATATATATATATATATATATATATATATATATATATATATATATATGAGAGAGAGAGAAATGTGGGTTTCTTTAAACCAAATTGCCCAAAATAACATTGATGTATGTTGTATGGAACCCATATCTTCGCAGGTAAAATGATTATTGTAATTGAATTTTGGGTGTTTTATTCAATTTTAGTTTTATTCAAACCTAACCAAAACCTTAACCTTCAGGGAACGTTTCTGCAACCATAAACCATAAATAAACCATGAATTATTAGCTGGGATAGCGTTCTTAAATTGTTTCAAAACAGTATCCTAACTAAACTTTAAAGTACACATCTGTGATCCACTCAACATCCTCTGATCTTAACTATCAGGCAAAAATTTTTTTAGTTACTGGCAGAAAGATCTCTCTTGCCATGTGGCCTTCACAGGTGAACTGACTCAACAGTATTCCTCAACCAATCTGTTGAAATGTCTCCTAATAGCAGAGGCAGCATTAACAATATTATACCATAACTAAATATTGCAACTATTTACTGATTGCAAACTGTTAATATAAAGCATGTAATGTTTTATTGTGTATGTCGTTGAAATGTTCAGATGATGATAAAGCGTAAATTTCATCTTTGTGTGACAGTTAAAGGGATACTTCACCGATTAGCATTAAGCTTTGTATCAGTAGGAACCCGGTAGTATTTTCGAATGACCGTGCTTCCCTCCCTCATGTCCCCCTGAGACTAGATTTCTCTGTATTATGGGTCTGGAAAAAAGCCTCTGACACAAATCGTCATTTAGCGTCATCAGAGGCATTTTTGCCCAGAATCTATGGACTACAGCCAGCTAGTTCCACGTTTTCAACCCACCCATAGGGGGTGGGACTGTCACTAACCATGCGAGTCGAGTGTCGGCCATCTTGAAGCTAAGCTAAACAGGCTCTCTTTTCAGCAGCAAACTTTTACAATTATGTGCCTTCAAACTACCGCACATGTACCACCGGGATACATTGGTACAGATTGGAGAATATGCAGGACACTTTATTACGGACGGAATACTCAACACACTACGCGAGCTTCGCCTCCTACGGAGACAAGCACCTCTCGCTCGATGCCGGGTAAGGGGACATCAAAAGCGGTGTGCGTGAAAGCGGAAACGCGGACCGAGGGCAGGAGTTTAAGCTAGGTGGAAAGCTAATGAGAGTTCAGAGACTGCTGTGTTTTTGTTTTTGTGCAAACATGGCTGAACAACCGTGTAACGGACTCTGCTATCCAGCTACCAGGCCTGCTAGCCTTCCGAGCAGATGCTCCTCTGTCGGGTAAGATTCCTGGAGGTGGGCTGTGTTAACACGGACACGGACTGGTGCAGAAATGGGGTGCTTTTATCCAACTACTGCTAACCACTGGTGGAGTTTGACTGTTAAATGCCGACTATTCTACATTGCACGCAAATTCACGGCTGTGTTTATACTCGGTATTTACATCACACCAAGCGCTAATGCTAGTATGCGTTAGCTGAACTTTACGGAGCCTATAATGTGTGTGCACTAAATTTTTTTTTTTATATATATAATTTTATATATTTTAAATGTTTCACTATGGTGAAACATAAATGACCCAATTTAATACATATTCATCTTTCCAGCGGTGAAATATCCCTTTAACTAAACTGGAAAATAAGTATCTGTAGTTTTTTTTTTTTTTTTTTTTCTTCTTCCTCCTACATTTTTGGGAGGCTTTTTCTAACATATTTTCCTGACGCTTTTGACAGGGTTTTACGTTTTTGAAATACAAAATGCGTCCACTGTGTAGGAATTTCTCCCATCTAACGTTGAGATCATATATCGCAATCAACTCTCTCGCGCCACGCAGTTCAAAGTACGTAATACAGCTACGGTAGCCTTCACGCTTCAAAAAGCCGGTCTCTTGCTTTTTTCAATATCCTTTTTTTCTTTTTCTGGGCGAAGAAGAAGACTCCTGTTCCTGAAATTTGGATTTTGAATACGTGTTGTCTTGCCGGGGCTGGGAAGCTACGATACCCATTAGCAGCACCTGTGAGTTTATCGCGAAAACGCAAAAGGCGGAGCTGTATGTCCTGTATGTCCCTTACCGGCCTTATGTATTTCAAGATGCCGCATGAATATGGAGCATCTACCCCAGTTCATGCAAATGTAACATTTCAAGCCAAAAGGAATAATTGGAATTGATGGTGGTGGTAAATATTCATGAAAAAGGACAAGTTTGTGAACGGGCAACACAGATTTTGATAATGAACAACTAAACACGTTACACACTGGGACTTTTTAAAGAAAGAAAGGCGACTTGCATAAGTGCATCATCGTTGGCTCATCACTGCCTCCTGTGGCCGGAGAACAAAAACACCCACTTTAACTGTTTTGAGAACTGCAGTTGTAGTGGGTGGGACAAGCCACACAAAAGTAGATTCTGCTTTTCGGAGGGGTTTTAAACAATATATTTTAGTTTTACAAGAGGGAAACATTAGACTGACTGGATGTTGTCCTGGTAATGATTAAAGCTGAATCAATTGACAAACCATTTCCAATGCCGAGAATCAACTTTCAAGTAAACTCTAGTGTTATTTACATCATAACAAATCAAACTGGATGTCTATGCCCTTGGTCCCAGCTGTCCCCCAGGAGAAGCAGTCTGTCCATGAACCCTTGTCTTGGAGGTTCCCGGAGCCGCCAGCTGAGGAGGTACCTCGGTTCCCTTCAGACTTTGAGTTGAAGGCTCCGTTGGCGGCCAATAGCGTCAGCGCCATCTGCGGGGAAAACTCTGTCCGGGTGGAGGCCAAGAAAGACCTGCTGGGGATTGGTACACCGGTCCGGACTGCAGACGTCACGCTGGGAGGATGTCCTGCCACTGGGGAAGACGATCAGGTCCTGATCTTTGAGTCTGAGCTGCACAGATGTGGAAGCGAGCTGCTGGTGAGGTTTTAATGTGAACCAATCATTTCTTAGTTAAAACCAGAAGGTCAGTTTCATATTTGTACACCTGACAAAAACATGATTTGCCAACATCCAGATGAGAGTAAAATGTTCAGTAAGAGTTGGTTGATTTAAGAATCAGGATTTGTGTTTGTGTCCTCTTGATGAATAAAAGTCCAACATTAATCTCTTTTTATCTCTGTTTTTGGTCTCTACCAACTCCAGAGAGAAATATGTCTCTTTAGCTGCTAAATGCTCCACTATGTTCACCAGCTAGTCTCTTAACTGTGTCTGTGTACTGTGTGCTGAGAGGTAGTGTTCAGCGGGTTTATCAAAGCAAGCCAGACAGTAAATGTGCCGTTTAAAAACAAAACGAGGAGCTAAAAGAGGCTAAAAAGCTTTAGAGATGAGTTGGTGACAATTAGTTGAGTGATTAGTGTTAATGTCAAAAGTACAGATTAATAGCATGTGTGCGTTCAGGCTTGACGCTGCAGTAAACTGTGTTTCAGATGTCCGAGGACTTGTTTACCTACGCCTTCACGCTGCTCTATACTGCCAGTCCTCTGGGGGGAAGTCAAATCATCCGAACAAGAGACGTCCAAGTCAGCATCCAGTGTCAATACCAGAGGTCGGATTTCAAACAACTGCCCCTTTTTTTTATTTCTGTCATTTTGGCAATCCTGGAAGAAGTACTTGGATGTTTTGTACTTGTATTGCACACTGCGTTGTATGTAGGTTATGTCTTGTGTATGTCCATGTATGTATCATTTTCTATGTATTATGTGGCAGCCTTTTGTCTTAACCCTTGTGTTGTCCTTGGGTCAAATTTGACTCTTTCAAATTTTCTATATCAAAAATATGGGTTTCTTTCAACTAAATTGCCCAAAAATAACATGAATAGTTCCATACATGAAACATGCTTTAATTATGTATCAACATACGTTGCTCTGATCTTAACTATTAACTAAAATAATTCATAATGTCTTAATTTCAAAAAATAAGTTTAAATTTAGCAGGGAGAAGTTGAAATGAAGTTGGCTAAGAAGACACAGAATTGGATGATTTATACTCAAAACGGCACAACCGACCGGGTCAATTTTGACATTGGCTGATGGGAAGACAACACAAGGGTTGACTCTAGCATATTCTGTTAAAGCAAAGGAGGAATAAGTACTTGGATATTCCACTGAGTAAAAGTAGCAACACCATAGACATGCTGTTGAGTAAAAGTCCTGCATTCAAAATCTTAAAAGTAAAAGTACACAAGTGTTCATATCAAATTTGACTTAAAGAACCAACAAATTAAAGTAGTACTTATGCAGAGAGTAACACTTCAGAATATTTATCATGATGTATTAGTTGATTTATATTTTGCAAGTAACTGATGTTGTCAAATATAGTGGAGTAAAACTATTTGCCTCTGAAATACCCAACTATTTGACTTAAGTATTTTAAAATTGTACTGCTTTTGTACAAGTACTTTTTTGTAATTGTACGTTACTTGAACACATGTACTTAGTTATATCTAACCTCTGTTTTAACCCTCATGGCTTTTAGAAAACAGAAGTGTGTTTTTTAGATTTTCTTTTCATCGTTTTTAGGAAGCATGATGTGAGCAGCGGGCTACTGGATCCGACCTGGAGTCCCTTCATTTTCACCACAGATGCAGAGGAAAGTCTCGACTTCTCCATCACGCTCATGACTGGTGGGTGCTTTGTTCAGACTTCATAAATGACTTCCTTACAGTGTCCTGGTGATTCATATCCATGTCGCAGATCTTTCAAACTTTTGTGATCCTTGAATCTTGTGAAGTGTATCGGCATTAGTTTCAAAATCAGCAGTGGTGTATGAAGTATTCAAATGATTTACTTGAGGAAAAGTAGCAATACCACTGTATTAAAATAAGCTCTGCTTCAGAGTTTCACTGAAGTAGAAGTACAGAAGTAGCAACAAAAAGTACAAAAGTACTCATAATGCAGAGTGACTACTGCCAATCGTATTATTTAGGTCACGGAGCGCTAATGTTGACTGCTTGGAATACTTTTGGCGGTTTTATTTATAAAATATGATACATTCTTATAGATTATCACAGTTCGTTTGTAAAATCCTAATTTGAAAAGTAATTATAGCTTCTAAATTTTAGTGAAGTGTAAAGTACAAAATAAAGTGGAAAGAAATGGACCTCAAAATTGTACTTGGTTAGTTTAGCTGTAAATTTAAAGTTAACATCTCCTTAGCCCTGAACACTTTATTTTTTTGTCTCTCAGATGATTGGCAGTCACCTCGGCCATCTGCTCAGTTCCTGCTGGGAGACATGATGAAGTTTGAAGTTTCACTCAAACGGTTTCATCACATCCCTCTCAGAGTGACGGTGGACCGCTGCGTGGCCACCATGTTGCCATCCGTCGACACCGTCCCTCGATACTACTTCCTGGGAAACAGCGGGTCGGTTTACTGTACTGGTGTTTTGTTTTGTTTTTTTATTTATTTTTTAAATGCACCTTCACTCAGAAAAACTTACTTTAAAGCTATCTTCTCTGTCTCTATGTTGCATTAGTCGTCTTGTCTGCCTGTCCTCTGTGTTGCATTCAGGTGCCTGTTTGACAGTCAGCTGACGGGCTCCAGCTCTCAGTTCCTGCCTCGGTCTCAGGACGACAAACTGCAGTTTGAAGTGGAGGCATTCATGTTTCACCAGGAAGACAGCGGCATTGTGAGCCTCACACACGCATCACATAACTTTTCCCGATTATCTTCTGCTTGATTGGAAGTATTTCTAAATGGTTTCCAGACAGCTGTTGGGTTTCTATAATGACAAACTTGAATGAGCTCTTTCTTTGTGTCTCTTCAGATCTACATCACCTGCGGTGTGAAAGCCACAGTGGCTACTGCAGCTGTTGATGCCACTAACAAGGCCTGTTCATTCTCCAATGGGTGAGGCACAACTCCCATCGTCCTTTCTGCTGCACACACTACAAATGCCAACAATGTCAGCGTGTTGTGTTTTTGATGCTGAAATACTAATCGCAAAGTGAAAGCAAACTTTTTACCTTGATTTAGGGACAGTTCATTTTAGATCATTCATGATGCATTCATGACTGAGAACCATTTCATGTGGAATCAAAAAAAAAAAAAAAATTCTTGTCATCTTAGAAATCAGCAAGTTTAGGGAACATCAAACAGTAACGCTAACTGAGGGATAAACCTCTCCTGACGTTAAGATTATATCAATTGTAAGAGGCAGAGCTTTTGATTGACAGGTGGAAGGAGGCCAGTGGCAGTGATCGAGCCTGTTCCTGCTGTGATACAGACTGTGGGGCAGGAAGCCAGAGTCCCCTGACTGGAACAGGTGAGTGGGTGGAGTCCAGAACCAGCTGGATGAGTTGTTCCACTCCAGCTGTGTTTAGCACAGAGACAACACATGCTACACGGCCAACCTGAACCTACTGTTCTGTTTTACAAAATACCACATGTACAAAAAGCATTGAAAATAATAGACAACCTTTAATGGTAAATATTAAAGGTTTCAATGTGTGTGTGTATACCTGGCACAATTACTTTTCAGTATTTTACACTTATTCCATTTATCCTTTAACGATGTAATCAAGCTCATTTTTAATGGTGTTTTGAATGAATACTATATCTATCTGACTGTTCACAAGTTACCCATTACATTACTATTAATGGATTATCTGCCAATTTTAAAAGGAAAGTATGTGCAGTATGGGTAAAATGTGCAGATGGAACGATGTTTGGCTTTAAAGTAATATTTAAAGGATGGCTGTATATATTTAAGGAGTTTACCTCTTTAAAATAAACTTTAACCAAATGATCCATTCAAAATCCCCTAATTTATCATAATCTATCAGAATTTTTGGATAATCCCTTAAAACTGTCATTTTGTTAGGATACAAATGAAGGTGTAGCTGTTGCATATATAAATAAGAGTGACGTGTTTTGTTGTTGCAGGTGCTCCGTGGCATCAGGAAAAGGTGGTTGGACCAATCGCAGTGAGAGAGAAACCTCTACGGTGAAAACATTATTTAAAATACAATTAATAAGATGAAAATTGTATACTTTGAGACCTGGTTTGTGTGGTGTGTTTTTGCAGTTATCAGAGGAAAACAAGTTGAAAGAACTGAGTTTCCAAATTGCTGATGATGGAGGGAGTGCCAATGATTTTTATGAAAGCGCTGATGTTTGACTGGCGTTAAATAATACAGAAATCTCTGAAACTCATGACAACTCTGCAGTGATACAACTGTCTTCTCTTTATTTCTATTCCATATGACCTGAATGTGGCATAGCCTGTTAGCGGGCTCAAAAGAGTTCAGGGGCTCCCAGCTTCATGACTTGACTTCACAACACCTCAAATTATTATCATTAAATGAGAAATGTTCCGATTGGGATATAGATTTGTATTTTGTGATCAACAGTTCAATCATGAACTTCAACAACATTAAACAAAATAAAAAGAACAATCCAAGAAATCCAGTGGAAAGCATTTGCTTTCAATTGATTTGTTCACTCTTTTTTTTTTTTTTTCCTTTTTTGTACCAAATATGAATCAAATTAAATACTTAACAAGCCCTCCTTAATTTGTCCTTTTGATTTTAAAATCTTAAGCTAAAACCCTTAACCCTTGTATTGTCTGTTGTCCTTCTGGGTCAAAATTTAAAATGAACTTTTGTTGGCGCTTTTACTGACGTGTCCCAACATTCAATGGAATTAATCATTCATTTTACCTGCGAAGAATGTTTTATGGCTTTGATTCAACATACATCCATGCATCCATGTTATTTTTGGGCAATTTGGATGAAAGAAACCCATATTTCTGATTATAAAAAAACTTTTAAAATGGGTCAAATTTGACCTGAGGACAACACAAGGGTTAAACACCTTATTTTGAATAGTGCTTAACAAATAAGTGGTGCATAACTTTCCCCAGTAATTTGTACCAGTAGGAAACACTACTTGTATACAATGATCCAGACAATTTTAAGTTTTGAATTTGGCATCAAGACATCAAGGAACGTGAAAGTACTTCTTTCTAAATACAATGTTTGTATGTCTGGCAGGTAAGGGTTGTTCTACTCACTGTGATTGACAGGAGAGATGATCAGAGTTTTTACCACCATAGTTAACACTGGGACCAAAGAATGGGTAGAGTTTCTCAGTGAACAAGCAGCCAGTAAAGGAGTAGATGAGAGCTGCAGCATCTACATCATAAAAGGAAACCAGACCCTCCTCATAATCCACAAACACCCCCACCTTCTCAGGACGAGACTTCAGACAGACGAACTCTAGGGTATTGGCAAGAGCTTTGTACTCATTTTCATTTCTCAGCCATATTGTCCAGAGACCATTCAGGAGTCAGTTATTTGTCCCTTCCTGTTGATTGACTCTGACCACTCCTAAATCCCATTCAGTCTTCCCTTTAACCTGAACCTCGTAATAAAATTGCCCTGAAGAGAATCTCTGCTTTGCTATGACACTAGCACAATCAAATATATATGGATTGTTTGGGAGACTCTTCCTTACATCACCATGTTTGACTTGTTTTCCATCATCAGACAGGATGAGTTTTGGATGTGCTGTATCAGGATTGAGTGTCACATCCACTGCAGACTGCTGGACCCTCCTCATCCTGACCTCAAACAGCTTCTTCATCTGTTTACTGAGCGTCTCCTCCAGCTGATTGACAGCTCTCACCACAGTCCCCTCATATGAAGGTGGATGGACGCTGACTTGTGTCCAGTCCTTGGTGGGTGGAGCAGCGTTCAGGGACGTGAAGCTCTGGAGGAGGTGGAGGTGGTCTTCAGACTGTGAGAGCTGCTCCACCTCAGTGCTTCTCTTCTTCAGCTCAGAGATTTCCTGTTCCAGCTCTTTGATGAAGCCTTCAGCCTGTTTCTCCATCTTTCTCTGCTTCTCTGTGATCGTGTCGATGAGCTCAGCCTGGCTTCTCTCAACAGACTCCTTCAGAGCGATGAAGACCTGAACACCACCTGCTATCTCTCTGTCTGCATCTTCCTCACTGAGCTCCACTGAGTGTTTGATCTCCTGAATCTTCAGTCGTCTCTTCTGGATCACCTGCTGAATTTCAGCCTCTGTATCCCCCAGCTCGGCCTTCTTTTCTTCATATTCTTCTCTCAGAGGAACAACATCATGTTGCTTATGGTCTGAAATAGAGCAGAGCATGCAGACACACATCTGGTCGGTCTTACAGAACAGCTCCAGCAGTTTATCGTGCTTCATACACATCCTGCCTTCCAGATTCTTCACAGGGTCGATCAGCTGATGTTTTTTCAGACCTGACATTGTCAGATGAGGCTCCAGGTGAGTCTCACAGTAGGAGACCAGACACACCAGGCAGGACTTCAGGGCCATCAGTTTGGTTCCAGTGCAGACGTCACATTGGAACTTCTCCTGGTTTGGACACGTGTTGCTCTGAGCTGCTGCTGGCTTTCTGTTGAGCTGACTGTCTGAACTGAGCATCCATCTCAGAGATGAAAGTATTGACCTGCATCTCAGGTCTTGTGTAGAAAACCTTATTACAGTTGGGACACTGACACTGGACATTTATATCCCAGTGTTGAGTGATGCAGGTTTTACAGAGGTTGTGTCCACAGGGTGTGCTGACTGGATCAGTGAACACATCCAGACAGATGGAGCACAGAAACTGATCTTCAGTCAGCAGACAGCTGGCAGCAGACATATCTACACTCTGAGGACAAAGTGTGAAAAAACAAGTCTAATTACACATCTTTTGATTATTGGTTTCATAAAATCAAACTTTGATTAGTAAAATATAAGTAGTCATCCTGAATTTTGTTATATGAATTTGCTGGTAAAGGAGAGCTCAGATGTGCAGTTCAGTTGTCATATTTCGATGATTCCCAAGCTTCGAAAAAAGTGGGGATTACAAGCTACCTAGCAGTATATTAAGTAATTAAGGGGGGTGGGGGGTCTGTTTTCCTGGCAGATTCCCTACTGAAGCTTCCTCACAACACAGTCAGCAAACGGAATCACGGATCATACACGTATCAATGAATTGTTCAAACGTATCTTGTTGATCGTCTGGTCCTTGCTAGTTACATTTTGACTTTTACTTGTAACAAAGTATTTCTTTACTACTCATAAGTTATGCAACCAAACTCACACTTAAACGTTGTTGCAGCCTGAAGTGATTTTAATTGGTAGTCAAGTTCAAGATGAAAACACATACAAACTCCTCATCCACTAGATACCAGACATTGTATTCAATAAAATCGTAATTGCTCCGTTTTCCTTTTGTAATGTTAAAATCTCAGATTCTGGTTTGAACTAAACTTTGACCACATATTTAGTGAGTGTATTTTGTCTCTGTAGGGCAGCGTACTCACCAGTGTTTGGCAGAGATTCGGCTGTTGTTGAGAAAAAGCTGCAGTTTAATGTTTCTTTAGAGAGAAACAGAGAGACTTGTCTCAACTGCAACTATTCTGTATGTACATTCAGTTCAGGAAATGTGACGTTGCAGCTCTCTTCTTTCAGTGTTGCTCAACCTCTAAGTGGCCCGTCGCCAAGAGGGAGGAATTATTCAGATAATTTAAGTGAAGTACTAATACCACACTGAAAATACTCTACTACAAGTACAAGTCCTGCATTCAAAACCATACTAAAACAAAAGTATTTAAATATTATCAGCAAAATGTACTTAAAGTAAAAGTATTCATTGTACAGTAAAATGTTCCCTATTAGCATTTTCCTTGTCTATCTGATGTTTTAATAAATATTCCTGCTGCATTATTGTGTATGCTGATTTTTACCGCTGTAGATGTTAAAAATTGTGTTCATTTTAGTCTATATGATTGATGTTCCACTTCCGGGATTGCTCCGGTGCAGCAGGAAATTCCACCAGATGCATGTATTTTCAGTTTCCTCCCGCTTTCTTTGTGTTAGAATTTTAAAGCCGGTTCTTTAAATCCAGATTTATGAGGACTATGGTTAACTGCTCCGCAGATCTCTGCAGGGTAAATCTACAAGCTAGCTAGACTATCTGTCCAATCTTCTCTCGCACGACTATTTTGCAGTGGCTCTGTGCGGAGCGCAGCACCGCCCGTGACGATTGTGATTGGTTTAAGGAAATGCCATTAAACCAGAGCATGTTTTCCTCCCATCCGCAAATGCTATGTGGAGTAGCCAGCGCGCTTTGGAGGAGGGTCTGGCAAAGCGAGACTATGTTCATTTTAACTCCATTATCTACAGCGATGCATCATATTCTATGAGATCATCATATGTTTGTAGCGTTGCTGTCCTGTGGGAACCACGTATCTCTAAAAAGTTTTAAAAGTTTTCATGGTGTCAGAAAAACAGCCCTGTTTTTAGCTTTGTGACGATGCATTTTCCAGCTGATCCAAGAGGCTTTTTAAAGACTTTATTTAGCTTAAGAAGGAGGAGAATTTTCTCAACACGTAAAGGAACACCAACATCCTTCAGTTTATGACCGACATTCAACATCAACACATCTGGAGATACGTGGTTTTCACTGAAAAGTAACTAAAGCTGTCAGACAAATGCAGGGGAATACTTAGCTCTGAGATGTAGGGAAGTTAATGTATAATAAAATGGAGAAACCCATGTAAAGTACAACTACTTACTTCCGCTAACTTCCCTCAGGACCCTGTGTTGCAATCCGGCGCAGCGCAGCACAAAGCCCGGCACAAGTGTCTTTGCTAGTTTAAGACCGACGCAGTTGTCAGTTTCCCATCCAGCGCTCACATCGTTTAAATAACAAATGCACCTGTGCCCATCTTTGCGCCCATGGCTGGTCTTACAGGGAGGTGTGTTCAGGTGAGTTCTTGGCGTATTGCTATCTTGAGGCAGCTGGAAGTGATCGCGCCATTGACCAACAAAAACCTGGTCTCAAGTCAATAGCGCAGCATTTCATTGTTATTTTAACAGCAAATTAGTAAAATGCGCCTAGGGTTATGCACAGCACACACACACTGTGCTTGTTACACACACAGGGAAGTGCAGCAGCACACACACATGCAAAAGATTACAAATAAAAATATTACGGTGCAAATCCTCCATCATAATAGCAATGCACTAAGGTCCAAACACGCCTGGCTTTTAAAGGGAATGGGAGATGATCTCTGATTGGTTCATTGCATGTTACGCCCAAAACACACCTATGAATTAATGAAGACACTAAGTACAACCCTTTTGAACCATGCGCCCGGCGCGCGGACCCTTTTTTCCGCCGTCAAACTAGCAAAAGTGGATTTGGACACTCCCTAAACGCACCTGCGCCACACGCTTTACGCTGTGCTTAGATCGTTAAAATAGGCCCCTAAGACTTTAAAGCTACTATGATGCTTCGTGAATTACTCTATTTATTTTATTAGCTTTGGGATGTTTAGTGAATACGCCCCCCTGTACTTCATTAATGTACTGTGACCTTTGACCTTCTGTTTGACTGTCTGGTCTTCTCTTCATGCTGGGCTGAGTTTACGTTACTGGGTCGGTCAGTGCTGTGCTGGGACAGCTGCTCCGCCACTTGGCCCATCGTCCATTTTAGATGACATCACCTGAGTGGACACAGCTGGAGAGGCTGTCGTCATGCATCATAGACAGGGCCGAGCAAAGGGCTCATCATTTGTTTTCTATAAATAACTCTGACCTGCACCCTCTTCCTCCTCCTCGCCATCGAAGCGCCTTGTTCCCTCGCCGCGGCCCGAGCGTCAGAGGCAGCAGAATCCATCACGGACCGGAGAGGAGCCTCCTGACGGATTCATCCATCTCTGCTCTTCACCTCTCGAGGGAGGAGAGGACGACTGCTGGCTGTGTGACCTGAAACCGAGAGGTCACGGGGTCAAACTTCAAAATAAGTCTTGGAACACATGAAAACTCAGGGATGGTTCTACTGTGTCTTTAATCAATTATTTATTACATTAAAACTATGAAATTACATCAGGAACTCATGTCACGAAGCTCAACCCAGAAACAGGTATAATAGGAAAACACTGACAGGGAACATTTTACAGCGCAATGAATGCTTTTACTTATAGTACATTTTGCTGATAGAATCTACATACTTTGACTCAAGTGAGATTTTATATGACTGTCACGTTTTACTCATCAGCTTCGGCGTCCAGTTTTATCAGGACAGGCTGAATGTCAAGAGTTTTATTTGTCTCACTGAAGAGAGAAAATTACATTTCTAACAAAGTAGAGACACACACAGTCCCCCTGAGAGTGGGATCTTAAATTAATCTCATTCAGAGAAAATCCAGTTTTAATCATCTGCTGCTGAGGCCACAACATTAATCAACAACAGGTTTAGAATTTAAAAAAAAAGATCCTCCAGCTGGTTTTGTGCTGCATTTAATAAGTCCCTGGGACCAGACTTGACAGTAGGCTACACTGGTTTGAATCACAGAGACATGAATTACATGTACAAGTAAGACAAAACTGAAATAAACCCAGCGGACAGAGTGGACTTTGTAAAAAAGAGGTTTTCAACAGGTGTGCAGCAGGTAAAACATTTGGGATTTGAAATCAACATGACTTTATGGAGTTGTTCCAGTTTAGATTCCGCTGAAGGTTAAAACGGTTCAAATTAAATAATATCATATAACAAATGAGTGAAATCTGAATGAGAAAACAGCTCTTGGGTGAAACTCTAAAGCAGGGGTCACCAACACGGTGCCCGCGGGCACCAGGTAGCCCCCAAGGACCACATGAGTAGCCCTCAGGCCTGTTCTAAAAGTGAAAATTGAATATTGATATTATCTGTTTCCCACCTTGTTAAGTCATTGTTGATAATTATTGTGAGAAATCATTAATGTAATCAGTGTCTTCACATAGATGAGTATCATTAATCATTAATAATCATATATAACTAAAGGCAAACTGAGCAAATTTGTTATTTCAGAAGAGCATATCAAACTGGTAGCCCTTCGTATGACTCAGTACCCATGAAGTAGCTCTCAGTTTCTAAAAGGTTGGTGACCCCTGGTTTAAACAGAGACAGACAGCGGTGAGTGCAGCAGCAGCGCCCCCTGCTGTCTCTGAACTAAACAACACTGGAAGTCCTGGAACTACAGTATCTTTCCAATAGTGGAAACATCCTGGAAAATGTTAACAAAAATAAAATAACTAACCTGAAATATCCTACACGTTATCACAAAAAAAGTTTTTAAAAGGAATGAAATGACAATGATTTTGTTTTAATAAAAACAATGTTTTTTTTGGAGCTTTTTGGTCTAAACTCCACTCGCCGTGTTTGGAGGAGGAAGAAGGATGAGTACAACCCCAAGAACACCATCCCAACCATGAAGCATGGAGGTGGAAACATCATTCTTTGGGGATGCTTTTCTGCAAAGGGGACAGGACGACTGCACCGTACTGAGGGGAGGATGTATAGGGCCATGTATCGCGAGATCTTGGCCAACAACCTCCTTCCCTCAGTAAGAGCATTGAAGATGGGTCGAGGCTGGGTCTTCCAGCATGACAACGACCCGAAACACACCGCCAGGGCAACTAAGGAGTGGCTCCGTAAGAAGCATCTCAAGGTCCTGGAGTGGCCTAGCCAGTCTCCAGACCTGAACCCAATAGAAAATCTTTGGAGGGAGCTGAAAGTCCTGAAACCTGAAGGATCTGGAGAAGGTCTGTATGGAAGAGTGGGCCAAAATCCCTGCTGCAGTGTGTGCAAACCTGGTCAAGAACTACAGGAAACGTATGCTCTCTGTAATTGCAAACAAAGGTTTCTGTACCAAATATTAAGTTCTGCTTTTCTGATGTATCAAATACTTATGTCATGCAATAAAATGCTCATTAATATCAACGCTCATTGTATACATTGTATTGTTCCTTCATACTGCCATGTATTACTTACTGTTTGGAAGTGTGGGGAAACACTTACAAAACGAACATTGAACCTATTTTTATTCTTCAAAAGAGACAAGGGTCCAGGCCTGAGGACATTTATAGGCAAAAATTGACTTTTGGTCATAGCGTCCCCCGCTGGCAACAGGAAATCAGCCTTATATGACAAACATCATCCGATTTACATGAAACTTTTAATGTGTGGTCGACATGTGATACTGATCTGCCTCATATACTTTAACCACGCCCACTTACTCAGGCCACACCCCTTTCATACCATTTGAACCGTTTAAGGTAGAGTCTTGTGTGAGGTGTCATTGAACTCAGCAGAGAGTTCCTTTTTCATTGGTGACGGTTTGCGATGTCCCACGGTCGCGCAAATACACGGGCACATGGAGCGGCGTCCGCCAGTCACCCCGACGCGCAAAGAGGTGCGAGGGCCCGTCCAATTATCACAATTACTGTCACACAGGGGCGTAGCACAAAATGTTGGGCCCTGTAGAAAGGTATTGAGGGCCCTGGATACTGAGAACGCGGCATTCGCACTTGGATGCACACCAAAAACGGACCAAACAAGTGTACTGAGACCTGCTTGAAGAGGTGGTCTCCTGTAGTCAGGTGTGTTTAGCAGTCTGTGATGCAGCAGAGCAGCAAACTGTAGCAGCTTGCAGTGTTTCTATCACAGAAACAGACTGCAGTCAAGCTTGCCGTCCGTCAGTCGCATCTCCGTGGTCACTGGACACTGCACAGCAGAGCAAAGTACACCAATTTATTTCGGTATGTTGATAATTGATATATACCTCGTATATTTTGTATTTCATCACAATTAATATCTTTTATTTTTCATGTCATCCTTTCCTTTTCCTTCTTTATCTGTGTTCCTGGAAGACACAACAGATTATATATATATATATATATATATATATATATATATATATATATATATATATAGGAAAAGGAAAGGATGACATGAAATATATATTAGAAACATTATAATTATTAGTGTGAGGTTTGAGCTGGTAGGCGAAAGGGTTTTCACATGTGTAAACTCTGCCTTGGGCTAATCTAAATCCTATTGAATAGCTGTCACAGTGTTTAAATTTAAGACTGTGGAATCAAAGCTGAAGGTTTTGTCTTCAGAATGGCCAAAACGCATGACTTTGTTAAATAAGCCTTGTCAAAAGAAATGATTGGGAAACTAATGTTCCCATGATTGTCTTCTAACCTGAAGTCAATCAGGTGACTGTTACCACATGTTCCTTCAAAGTCAAGGATAACCCTGCATTATTTTGAGGCTCGGTAAACTGAGCTAAATGTCGGGATATCACATTTAAAATGACAGTGTTGATTTTCAGTACAGAAATGGCACCTTGAGGGTCTAACAACCATGTGAAAAGCCTTTACTTGTAGGGCTGAACAATATTGTAAACTATTGAAACATACTGTACTGACCCATCGGCACAGTGGCTGCCTCTCTGAACAGTATGACACCAACATTTTTTTTTGTTATTTGTATTATTTATCTCCACCTTATATGATTATTAAATAATATATTTTTCTGTTTCATTACAATTCGTATCTTTTAATAAATTTTTCATGTCACCTTTCTGTTTTCCCTCTTTATCTGTTTTCTAAAAGATACATGACAGATGAAAGGGGAAACTTTTCAGTTACTTTATTGCTACATGCATCTGAACTAACTGAATCTGAAAGAGAGGACAGATGTAAAAAAAAAAAAAGAAAAAAATATTTGTGTGGGATTTCAGTAAACTGAGCTAAATGTTGGGATAACATTTAAAATGACCGCGAGTGGTAGTACAGGGCAACTGCAGCTTGAACCAAAAATGTGATATTAGCTTCAGTCTAACCACAATGTAAAAAGCCTTTAATGGTAGGGCTTAGGCCGGCCGCACACTGCCTGCGTGGCGTGAGCGTGTCAGCTGCGTGGCGTGTCCGTTTTTATTTCGGCTCCCATGTTAACAGGTTAGAGCTTGCACACTGCCTGCATGACTCGAGCCGCACCGAAAACGCGTGCATGCTAGAAATAGGACTGATGCCTATTTTTCACGCGACACGCAAGCGTGTCCGGAAGCATTTCCAGGCAAAATAGAATACAAAAAGATGTTTATACGTATGTCATTTTGACACGAATACATTTAATAAATGACATTTGATGTTTGAAAGTCTCTGGGTTTTGACTTAAATGCAAATATGCACATGTATTCAGAAACATACATGTGCAGACCAGGCTAGCAGCAGCAGCGCCGCGTCAGACACGTTTCTGGTGTGCAAAGACAGAAAACGCCACGCAGCCGCCACGCAACTGACACGCAACAGAAATGCCACGCTCACGCCACGCGTGTGTGTAGCCGGCCTTAATAATATTGTAAACCATTGAAACATACACTATGGACCCATTTGATTAATATTATTTATTTCTTTTTCATGTCAACCTTTCCTTTTCCTCGTGATCTGTTTTCTAACAGACAAATTACAGATGTAGAAGTAGTAGAAAACAATTACTGTTTAGGCATTATGGATTTTGGTTTTGCAAGTAACCAATTTGTTATTAATTCATGTTTCACTCACTTACTTTTGGTATTAGGTACACGCCCTTTTTTTCTTTGTCTTTTTATTCATCTGTTAAACTCAGCTACCATATTTACAGACTGTTAGAGGACATTTGCAAGTTTTTTTCTTAGGTACGTTTTTGGAAACTTGTCTTTCTTTAGCATTTGTCATTTGAATGATTTGAAAGTTTCTTTCTGGTTGGCCAATGTGTCCGCATGCTGTTGGATCTTTTATACATTTCTAATTTTCTTTTCAATTTATTTTAGCTAATTTCAATGATGTTCAATTAATTCAGATATAACTTAGGTCAGTCTAAATTCAATTCAATAGTCATCCCTACACACTTGAACATGCATAGACACACATTTTTGACATTGCCAGTAGGTCTTACCATGCTACTGTATATTATATGTGCATACTGAAAATATTAAGAACTGTATATTCTTATATTGTATGTATTAATATGTCTTTACAATATGTATGATTAGATTTTAAAACTAAAGAATTGTCAATGTTTGATGTTTTGAACAATCATATAATTGTTGCTGTAATCATAGTGCAGTGAATTGATGCTGCTTACCCAACTATTTTTTTGTCTTTGAAATACATTGTGATTAATATTTCTGTATGAACATCGTGCCATGCTTGTTTGTATTTGTACTGTTGATATGACTTCCTGTAATTTATTACTGCTGGTACTACAACTGCATTTTGAAACATAATTACGGTGTTAATTACTACAACATTGTTGACTCAAAACAGTAATGTAACTGAATAAAATTTTAATATATTTGTAATGAGGTCACTTGTCATACTTGTTAAAACAGTGCGACCAATGCTCTGTTTCACGATGTCTTACAAAGATCCACACACCATTTCATTACCTTTCCATTTTCCAGATCATGCCATTGTTTTCATGTACATAATGTCAGGACTGTTGTTAATGTTAATTGTAACAGCAAAACATAGTGTTTGATAGCCAAACTCTGACATTATTACTCAATATAAAGGTTACTTTAAGCTATTAATCCAGTTTAGCTTTAGCAGTTTAGCTATTCAGCATTCCCACGCATTTTCTGCAGGAAATGCATTTTCTAGTTTACACTGATTTTCCTAAATAGTCGATATAGTCGACAGGTCACCATTACACGCTCCACTGTTATACAGCCTACGGACAAGGCAGTAAAAACATTGAAGAAACATGACAACCATGTATGAATAAATACAATAGTTGAGTGCTGATGTATACAGTATGCTCATAATTTGCCTAAGAGTTTTTAAGTCTATTGTTGTGCAGTCTAATTGCTGTAGGCACTAAAGACTTGCTGTACCTTGTAGTCCTAATTTTCCTTTGCAGGAGTCTGCCACTCGACCTGTTGCTTCTTAAGAAGTTCTGATGAAGAGGGTGGGTTGAATCATTTAGGATTTGGTCTGTCTTTTTTAAACTAAGGTCAATGTACAATTGAGCTACAGATAGCTGATCAACTCCAATGACCCAACTGGCTGTTTTGACTATTCGTTGCAGTTTCTTCTGGTCCTTAATGTACATGTTACCAAAGGCACAAAAAAGGCCAAATGATAAGGCACTCTGCAAGAGAGCTTTGTAAAACATCTGAAGAATACAGCTGTCTATTCTAAAATGATTGAGTTTCTTTAGAAAAAACATCATCTTCTGCAACTTTTTGGACTTATTTTGTGCACATTCATTGAATGTCAGTTTATTGTCTATTTCAACACCCAAATATGTGTATATTGTGACCCGCTCTACCATTACACCATTTATATTTGAGGGTGGAACTGTAATTCAATTTTTATTAAAATCTATGGTCATCTCCTTTGTTTTCTTCACATTAACCACAAGGAAATCATCTGTACACTATTTAATAAAACCCTGCACCTCCCTCTCAAAACCATATGCAGTATTAGACTTTACAAAACCTACTAACCTACTGTCAAGTCTGGTCCCAGGGACTTATTAAATGCAGCACAAAACCAGCTGGAGGATCTTTTTTTTAAAATTCTAAACCTGTTGTTGATGATTAATGTTGTGATGTCTGCAGCAGATGATTAAAACTGAAATTTCTCTGAATGAGATTAATTTAAGATCCCACTCTCAGGGGGACTCTGTGTGTCTCTACTTTGTTAGAAATGTAATTTTCTCTCTTCAGTGAGACAAATAAAAAACTCTTGACATTCAGTGGTTTGAATCACAGAGACATGAATTACATGTACAAGTAAGACAAAACTGAAATGAACCCAGCGGACGGAGTAGACTTTGTAAAATACCTACAAAGAGGTTTTCAACAGGTGTGCAGCAGGTAAAACATTTGGGATTTGAAATCAACATGACTTTATGGAGTTATTCCAGTTTAGATTCAGCTGAAGGTTAAAACAGTTCAAATTAAACTCATATAACAAATGAGTGAAATCTGAATGAGAAAACAGCTCTTGGGTGAAACTCTAAACAGAGACAGACAGCGGTGAGTGCAGCAGCAGCGCCCCCTGCTGTCTCTGAATTAAACAACACTGGAAGCCCTGGAACTACAGTATCTTTCCAATAGTGGAAACATCCTGGAAAATGTTAACAAAAAAATAAAATAACTAACCTGAAATATCCTTACAACTTTATCACAAAAAAAGTTTTAGAAAGGATTGAAATGACAATGATTTTGTTTTAATAAAAAAAAAAAAATGGAAGGAAAATGAATGGGGTTTGTTAAGAAAATAATTTAAGTCAAATTACTGGCATCATTGAAACCAATCATTGCTACGGTTTCCGTGTTGAACGACATGTTTCCTCAGAACGGTGTGAAACGGTGTGCAACTGCTTTAAAGTGCTCATATTATGATCATTTTCAGGTTCATAATTGTATTTAGAGGTTGTACCAGAATAGGTTTACATGGTTTAATTTTCAAAAAACACCATATTTTTGTTGTACTGCACATTGCTGCAGCTCCTCTTTTCACCCTGTGTGTTGAGCTCTCTGTTTTAGCTACAGAGTGAGACCTCTCACTGCTGTTCCATCTTTGTTGGGAGTCGCACATGCTCAGTAGCTAGGTAAGGACTACTAGCCAGTCAGAAGCAGAGTATGAGAGACGTGTCTGTAAACTTGTGTTGTGCTTGTGCACTAGGCCTGGCAAACTCGATTCCTTTTAAGGATTCAGGTTATTCTGACTCTAACTTGAGTCACTTGAGTCAGTATTGATCTATAGGCGAGCCGAGGCGAGCTTGCAATGTTTCGGACTGTCTGCTCGACCTGATTGCATTTTAACATATTACATTTATATACCAAAACCTACAGTAGGCCTAGCTAGGCTACGTGCAGAACATTGTATGTTATTTCAGAAGTGAAAGAATGGCGTTTGTTGTGGATTTGACAATTTCAAGGTAACAATGTTTATTTTTTGGCTACTCAAGTTCTGTTGTACACTTTTCAACATAAGTTTATAACTTCCTACTGTGTGCCTCTGATGCTAACAAGCCATCACCTTCTGTTAGCATCCCATTGACTGCCATTCACTTTGTCAGCGAATAACTTGTTTAAAGACTATTTGTCCATTGTTTATTTATAAAGAAACACGACAATGTATAAAAGGCTCCATTACCTTGTATCTCACATTATGGCTCCGTAGCAGACGTTTTTATAAAAATAGTAGGGCTGTCAAAATAACGCGTTATTTTTTCTCAGATTAATTAATCGAAATTAATTAATCTGAGAAAAAATAACGCGTTAAAAAAAATAACGCAGATTAATCCATTCCATATTGACGTTTGACCCGGAGCCGTTCTAGCCTCCATTGGACTGTAAAATGAAGGAGGGAGACGAGAATGTGCTGCCTGGATCATTAACTGGAACATTTACTTGTAAAAATCTTCTTCCTGCCAACCCTGGCTACCGAAATCTGGTGCCACTGATATGTCTGCTCTTCTCTCTGATGCTCTGAAACAGACGATACAGGCAACACAAACACGGCTGCATGTGACGCTAGTTAACACTATACTCGACAGCAGCTAACGTTAGCCTACCGCTAGCTAGTAGCTGGATTAAACACAGTTAAAATGCTGACAGCTAACGCTGAACAGTGTAAAGTTTGACTGTGTTTTACTGTAGAGGACTGTGACTCAACAGCGGGATGTAACTGGTAAACTACAGCTTCGTGGTGCATTTGAAGTTATTGTAAATGTCCTTGGTGGTTGTTTTTGTCGTTCAACAGCAATTTACTAGTGAAATAAGTTATTGTTATTGTTATACATTATTATTAAATCATTTAATGTTGACCATATGGCCTTAGCAATAAACAAGCCGTTCTTTAATGTCACCAACTGTTGTTTAGTACCCTTTGTTTTCTTTTCTTTTTTTACTTTCTTAAAAAGTATCGGTTCAGGCACCGTTAATTATGCGATTAATTTCGATTAATTAATCACAGAGTCTGTAATTAATTAGATTAATTTTTTTAATCGATTGACAGCCCTAAAAAATAGGCTAACGATTGTGTCATAACCACGCAACTTTCTGTCGCACAGTAGAGAAATTACCATATAGTCAGGAGATGCCGATACATTTCACAAGATTCAAGGATCACAAAAGTTTGAAAGATCTTAGACGTGGGTATGAATCACCAGGACACACTGTACGGAAGTCATTTATGTTATTAGTCTGTACAAAATACACACCAGTCATGAGACAATGTACAATTACAAAAAAGTACTTGTACTAAACGCTTTACAACAGTGGGGGGGACTCTTTTCCTGCTATTGTATTAAGTTGCTGTGAGCTGGCAGAACATAACGTAATCTCGGAGATTATTCCTTCACAGCGCTGTGCAACGCGAGAAAATCTCAGAGTTGAACCGGGCAGACACATCAGTTTTCATCATTCGCCCTGGGACGGGTTAATTAAGTCTACTTACAACACTAATAACATTACCGTCGCCAGAATACCCCGAGAAATCCCTACTTCACCGTTAACCATCAAGCCACTAAACCTGTATGGAAATGAGCACCTCTGCTGAAAATGTTTAAGTGTAACACTTTTCAATGTGAGATTCAATCAAGATACTTTTTATCATGCTTTGTGGACAAATTATATGATGTTATCCCATGGGACGGTATCCCTTATGTAGCCTATCTGAAGGAAATAAATAATAAAAATAAATAAATAAAACAAAATAATAAAAAGAATGTCAACCAATTTTGGCCAAAAAAAAGATGGAGAAAAGCGACATAAAAGAAGACTTTGTTTAATATAAAAATTATAAATAAAATACAAATTATATATAAATATCACCCCACACACACACACACACACACACAGACACACAGATTGTGTCATGACCACGCGACAGTAGAGAAATTACCGTATAGTCAGGAGAAGCTCGCAGGCAGTTTCGACTTACATTAGCTGTTTAAGTTTAATTACTAACGTCAACTAGCATTTTAGTTAGCAATAATTAGCCTGTGCCTGTTATCTCGTTTTATATCATGGTCTGGGTGAATACTCGATTCTGATTGGCGGCAGGGTGTCCATAAAAAAGTAACGAAGAACTACTTCACTACTCTACTTAAGTACTAAAAGGCTGTATCTGTACTCTACTAGAGTATTATTTTTTTCTCCTACTTCCACTTTTACTTGAGTACATATTTTCAGTGAGTTTATTACTTTTACTCCGATAGATTTTTTTATGTGCTGCATCGTTACTCGTTACTGTTACTGAATTCCTCACGCTACGGAGACTGTGTAGGTTAGTGCAGAGTGATAGAGAAAGACTACTATCTCTATGGCTCTGGGTTAGTGTGGGTACGTTAGTTACGTACGCTAATTTACGTAATTTACGTAAGAAATTCCCGAGATCGCATCGTGTTTCTTTTCATTACGGTTGCCCGTTCAGAAGTCAGAGACGATGTAAGTTTGTACTCTTTCTATTTAGCTATTGTTGCAGCAGATTAAACTATTTCTGAGTTGTTTGAGTCTGCAGTGAGTCCTGAATCTTAACCGTTTGACCCTGTGATGTGAAGCTGCTAGTTTATTTGTTCTTTGCTAGCTTGCTAACTTTCCTGTAGCTACATCACACGTTACTAGCTAGCGTGTGATAACTTTTTTGGGGGCTTTAATCGTTACTGTGCTGGAGAGGATGTTTATTTTACTTGCACAGTGTGATAATTGTACATTTTATTTCAGTATTTAATATTTGTTATTTTTAATATAATTAATATTTGTTAATTCCTTTGGCTACAGCCTTGGCTAAACATTTGACATAATATAAACAATATGATATTCAAACTTTTTACTGCTTTCTTGAATAACTAAATAACAATACTTGTACTTTTACTTTCAGTACTTTAGTACATTTTAAAATAAACTACTTGCAATACTTAAGTACAAAAAATGTTGAATACTTTAGTACTTCTACTTAAGTGCTGTGCTTAAAGAGCACTTCTACTTCTACTCAAGTCACTTTTTTGATAGAGCACTTGTACTTTTACTCAAGTATGGGTCTCTGGTACTTTATACTTTATACTTTATATATATATATATATATATATATATATATATATATATATATATATATATTTATACTTTATACACCTCTGGTTATAGGACACCTAGGAGTTCCAGTGAAACTGACTTTTACTGTTCTACATCAATGCGCTACATTCAAATTCAATTCAACTTTTCAATTCAATTTTATTTATAGTATCAAATCATAACAAGAGTTATCTCAGGACACTTAACAGATAGAGTAGGTCTAGACCACACTCTATAATTTACAAAGACCCAACAATTCCAGTTATTTTCCCCAAGAGCAAGCATTTAGTGCGACAGTGGCGAGGAAAAACTCCCTTTTAGGAAGAAACCTTGGGTGGTGAGAAAAACTTCCTTTTAGAGAGAAACCTTGGACAGACCCAGGCTCTTTGTAGGCGGTGTCTGACGGTGCCGGTTGGGGGTGTGATGAACAATGGCAATAGTCACAATAAAGATACTGGAACAATTACCAGAAATAGTAGTTCTAGTAGTTCATGGCATAGCAGGGCACTGCAGGGCGTTACAGGACGTAGCTGGGCACAGCAGAGCATAGCAGGACATAGCTGGGCATAGCAGGACATAGCAGGGCACAGCAGAGCATAGCAGGACACAGCTGGGCATAGCAGGACATAGCAGGGCACAGCAGAGCATAGCAGGACACAGCTGGGCATAGCAGGACATAGCAGGGCACAGCAGAGCATAGCAGGACATAGCTGGGCATAGCAGGACATAGCTGGGCATAGCAGAGCATAGCAGGGTGTAACAGGGCATAGCAGGTCATAGCACTGTCAGATAGGCATCTAGTGTAGAAGCTTTTATCTAATTTTGTATAGTCAATTAGTAAGAATTCGAAAGAAAAAATGGTCTGATAATAAAGGATTCTGTCGAAATACTATTAAATTTCGATGCCATATGCCAGCACAAGGTCGAGGGTGTGGTTAAAACAGTGAGTGGCCTTATGCACACATTCAAATCAATTGAATTTAGTAGTTAGTTGAAAGCAATACTAAGGCTATTGCTGTCAACGTCCACATGGATATTAAAATCACCTACAATAAGTACTTTGTCTGATTTAACAACCCGTTCTCACTCCAAACTCATAAAATACGGACGTTTGGACAGTGGCCGTCAGCGTCTAAAGCGACGAAAAAGGCGTCCTTCGGCGTGTTTATATAACGTACCGGGGAGAACAGCAGCTAGACTGGGTTTAGCGAGTAGTACGTAAGGCCAAAATTCCGTGTAGTGGATGGGTCAAACACAGGACTTTCACCCAGGAGGCCGGGGTTCGTGTCCCGCTTGTCACGTTTCCTAAAGTCGCTTTTTTCTTTAAGCCCATCCACGACTCTTTCCTAAACCCAACCGTCCCGTTCTTCCCGCGTGTCACAGAACCGTAATAGCTTTAGAAAGGAAACAAAAAGGAAATGTGGATCTGTTATTTCCAACTAGTCCTCTGAACACCACAGGATGGCGCTAACACACAAGCTTAAGAAGTAGTTATACTTCCCCTCTGAACTGACTTTAGTTTCACAGCGAATAACGTTACTTGCGGCTGACAGTAACGTTACACATCGCGGATACAAATGTAATAATCAAAATCCTTATAGAGAAAATGAACAGTGTTTTTACTCCCGGTCTAACCCTAACACACTGTTGAGCTCTGTATTGAATGTTTGCTGATTCTGTGCATTAACTTATATATCAAAGTAACGTTTCGCTTTCCACACTTTCAGAAATGAAGTACGGTCCACGTTGGAGAGACTGAAGCTGATTGCAGATTGATTAAGAAAGATGATTTGGACTGATTAAGACTGATGCATATTCTGCTATGTTGAGAATGCATGAAAATCATGAGAAGAGGCTGGAGGAGGAGCTACTGTTCAATGAGAAGCGGATAGAGCAACTAGCGGCCCAGTATGGAGAAATCAAGCTAGACTTATCCCACTGGAGATGGCATTCGGATCACAAATGGAGAACTTGCAAAAAAAAGATAAAACATCAACAACTGCACATTTCTGCATTACAGGATCTGCTCAAAGCACAATGGTAATTTAACACAGGCTTTTCTGGCTAAAGAAAATGACAACACTGTTCTACCAGAACTCAAAGAAGAAAAACGGTTTCTTGAAAACCAAACCTAACCTCTAACCATCTACTGCAGAAAAGTGAAGCTGTGGATTCACGGCTTCTTGAAAATGCAAAAAGGCCTCCACTGCAGAAAATAAAAAAGTGGATAAATTAAAAAGTTCTAAAAGAGAACAACAAAGTCGTCCCAACAACTGCAGAGGAACCCCCATCTCTTCTCCCGGGTGAC
The DNA here is from genome assembly GCF_008315115.2 of Sander lucioperca. Lineage (NCBI taxonomy): Eukaryota > Metazoa > Chordata > Actinopteri > Perciformes > Percidae > Sander > Sander lucioperca. The sequence goes on along the minus strand of NC_050179.1, from coordinate 32,834,932 downwards.
CGCCTGACACAAGTCCTCCCAGATGACAACATTGTGTCATATTTCAACGAGATGAAGATGGAGCTCGACAACTCTACAAGAGAACTCAAAAGAAATCAAACAGCTTATTGAAAAGGCAAAAAGGCTTCGATGCAAAGAATAACGTCATGGATAAATAAAAAATGGCTCACCCAGTAAGAGCGACTTGAAAATTATACTGACTGTCATTTGTGAGTGTGAGCGTGGCGCATGCGCGAGTGGCGACACGGTCCCTGCACGTCTCCTGATTTTTATTGTAGATTTGATATTCATGATTTTACAGCTGAACAGGAATTGGTTCATGAAGAAATTAGTAGTATGAAGTGGAGGGACATTGACATTTTCTACAGACGATGTTAAGTCTTACTTTAGACATGTGAATCCCTGTAAAGCTAGTGGGCCTGATGGGATTAGCAGCAGGACATTAAGGGTGTGTGCAAATCAGTTGGCACAGCCCTTTCAAAGGCTGTTCCAGCTGTCCATAGACACTAGTGTAGTTCCCTGTCTATGGAAAAAATCTATGATCGTGCCCGTATCTAAAAACAATAAACCTAGGGAACTTAATGACATGCGCCCTGTTGCCCTAACATCTACAGCAATGAAATGTTTTGAAAAAAATAATCCTGAAACTTTTACGTGAGGTCACACCATCCTTAGACCCAAAGCAATTTGCATATTGTGCAGAGATAGGGGTTGAAGATGCACTGCTGACCCTGACAAACAAGTCCAGTCAAGATTGTGTTCATAGGCCTATAGTACAACAATATAACATATTTACCTGCAAAAGTGTCAATCAGCTCCAGAAGTTGCCATTCTGTTAACTTTAGTTTAACAAAGTCATCCATATTCAATCGCTATAGGGGAGAAGAACAAGATCTGTTAATGTTCAATCAATGTATGGAGGTGTATTTTGCAGTCTGTCTGTCTGTCTGTCTGTCTATCTAGTGAAAATATAACAAAGTTGCTGTAATCTAGTGCCATATAGCTAGCTAGTGGTCTTTTCATAATCACTTAAAAACACAATGTAGTGGTATTTCTACAATCAAACTGTGTTAACTACACTAAAACACACATTACTTTGTCAACAGAATGCGTGCAATGCACCTTCAATGCTTCGCTATTAGCTGTACTACTAGCTAGCTTACAGCATGAGTCAGCAATTAGCGCTAGCTAGCGGTTAGCATTAGCGATCTTTTTAAAACGTTATAATACCTCATATCATAGTGAATTTGCCCCAGACACACACACAATGGGTATTAAATCACTGTTTTTGTGTCACTCCCTCAGAGAATTAGAAATATTCTCCAGTTAAATCTTAGGTATCATGTTACAACATTAGCCAACTAGCTAGCATTAGCACTATCATACTTGAACTTGCGCTAGCCTTATAGCATGCATGAATCATAGTTAGCTAAAAATCACTGTTGCTAAATGGATTATCAGAGCTAAAATGCTCCTTGCATCCGGCAATGCTGACTAAGTGTGGATATTACAACCCTGGGTGTAGACCACCATGAATCAAGATCAAGTAAGTAACCAGTAACCAGAGCTAAAGTCTGCTGTTTGACTGCAACCAATGTTGTAGTAAGCATAGGCTCCTTGCTAGCTGTTAGCTGTTTGCTTAATTAGAATCAGTGGTAGCCGATAGAGGGGGCAGTAACGGTTGCTTTCGGCAAAGTAAAGTAAAGTTATACAGGCTGTCCCGTTATGAAAATTATTATTATTATTATTATATATATATTATAACTAACAACTAGCGAGCTCATGTTTCTGTCGAAGACAGGGGTAGTGTTCTAAAAAATGAGAAATGACTAACCTTAAACTTAAAGCGTTTCCGAAAGTGGTCTCCCGCCTCGGAGGAAAAGAAAAAGACCGTTGGAGGAGGAACCCAAACTTGAATGTAACCAAACTACTGGCTTAAAATGATCACTGGCTGGGTTATTCATATCAAGGAAGATTGAGGCACAGTCCAAAACCATTAACCCAACAACTGGGTTACTAAAAGTAAGCTTTTGAGGATCTTTACTAGTATTAGGCTACAATGTTTTGCTACTTCATACTTCTACTCCCTTAGCTTACATTTCAGAGGGTAATATATAGCTAACTTTGAACTGCACCACATTTACTGTACCTGACAGCTGTTTCTTTTCATGTTAAGATTTTACAGTCAGTAACCCTAAACAATTAGACGATAAACTTGTCAGATAGAATCCATTGTTTATTAAATGAAAGCAGTTGTTCTCAACCTTTTTGGCTTTTAGGTCTTTGTAGCTGTTGTGGTGGAGTTCATTTTGAACTATTTATGAAAAACTATTTCCAGCAAAGAGGAGCTTTGTTCATGAGTTCTTCCACCAGTATCAATCTATGGACGTGATGACGTGCGAGACGACAGACGCAGAACAGATTTCTGATGCTTTCAAGTTGTATGAAATGTTGGTATTATGACTGTTTTTACATAGGCTACACACACACACACACACACACACACACACACACACACACACAACCAATCAGCAAGAAGGAAGAGAGTAATGATTCAGATGTTTTTTACTTTATAGAAGTGTATAAGGTTTCCAACAAGAAAGTTCTGTGCCATTATGACACCCCAAAATGTTATTTCAAACACTCTTGGCATCCTTTGTCTTCAATTCCCCAAAAAACATACATTTGGTTTTGCACAAATGTATTGATACTTTATTCAGATCAAACCACTTTTTTAAGGAAACCAATGTTGTTTTCAGTATTATCAATAATTATGTCATGTTTGAGACTTTGAATTTGTGGAAGTTTTATTTACAAAATGTAACTGACAGGTTTGTTTGTTTTAATTAATTTAATTTTTGATTGTTTATTTTTTTTAATTTTATAATAGCTTTGTAGTTTCTCCGCAAAAATCTCATCAGTATAGTGACAAAGAATTACCAAATACGGATTAAATGTTCAATTTAAATTGGTATCTATCTGTTGATAACGTTATTATTGCTCCACAAACAGGCTTGAATACCGAATAGGTTAATTGCGAAATTTAGAATATTCTGTTTTCTGGCAGGACAAAAACGCAACATCAAGCCCCTCCTACTTCCGGCAAGAAACCTCTATCTGTCAGAAAAAAATCTCGAGCTGAAAGCCGCTACACGGTCACACCTTCACCGCTACTGTTTTTCTGCGGTTCGATTAGTTATTTCGGGGTTTAGAGCCTCTGCGGACACACAAAGAGAACATGCCCGGACAGAGATAACCGTCCCCGGGCTGCTGCTGCCCCCTCAGCCGGCTGAAGGACAGGAGCAGGACGGACAGACGCAGATGGAGAGGCCGGGCAGGATGCTGTTGCTGTCCGAGCTTCGCGTCAGAAACGCGGCGTACGACGTGAGCCTGAGTCGGTCCCTGCTCACCTGGAAGAGACGGACCTCCAGCCCGGTGTATCACCCGTTCAGGCCCAGTAAGACCCCAAAAATATATGTCTGCCTTTGTCCATGTATCTTTACCTCTCTGTCTGTGTGTCTGTCGGCCTTTAACATACCGCGACTTCATGTGTGATAAACAAAGAACATAATGGACAAACAAAGGACATGGTGGACACACTATCTGTGTTTTGACTTGGCGATTACACGAGTTAACGTACTGTACACAATAAAAAGTAGTCCGTACTGTAACAATGAGTGAGACTTGATATATCCGGTTACATAACACACAGCATCCAGTGTGACACACAATATGTGGAGGTCACAGTCAGGCTGCAGGCAGGGGGAGATACAATACACACCAAACCTCATACAAGTTTTACAGTATTTTAGATTTAGGGTAATATAGAGAAATAAAGGAGATAAAATGTGTTCGAAAGACTAAACAACATTTCATAGTTCTCACAGCAGGGTTGAAAGCAGGACTGTAGGTAAGTACAAATGCTTAGAGGGTACTTTGTACGATATAGAATAGGTGGATTAGGTTACACTCAACTTTATTATCGTGGCACAGAGTGGTACTGAGACAACGAAAATGCAGTTCAGCATCTAACCAGAAGTTCAAAAAGCAGCAAAGGGCAGAGCAATGTACACAATAAACAGTAATACATTTAGAATAGATATAGAATGTAGAATAAACAGATATGAATGTGCTAGATATATGGCTAGAGTATGACCAGTAGAGCATGTTCAGCGGTTACAGGCAGTGCGGGTATAAGAAAAAAAATACTTTGTGCAGGAAATACTAATAAGAAATGATAAACTGCTGGAGGTATGATCTAAATGCAGCGTATACAGTATAGCTTAGATATACTATAAGTCTGGTTCAGTGTGGCTTTGTTCGTATACTGCTGCCTGCTGTGACATGAGAATTTCATCCTCCGGGTAACAGTAATAATAATAATCTTTATATGTAGAGCACTTTTAAAAACCCAAGTTACAAAGGGCTTCATACGAGTGTAAATGTCTCATCTTCATCAGTAGAGCCTCCATGTTCATCCGGGTTTGTCTTCCTCAGTCAGACAGGTGAGCTGCGGTCAGGAAACTGACAGTTTGAATATGCAAAGCAGCTAATCAGGCTACGTGAATGTTTTTACAGAAATGTATCCTGGGAGATGTAGTCGACTTCTCTCCCTCGGTTTTAATGCTCCCAGGCTTGTAGCTTTTGACCTTTTTATTTTCACAAGAACCAGGCATTTTGCTGACTCAGTTGTTTGCGTCGGAGCTCCTTTCTGTCTCCGCTGACTCAGTGTCTCAGATGATCACGGTCCTGCTGTTTCTGTTGCCATGGCGAGAACAGAAACAGCCCCCGGGTGTGTAAACCTGAGAAAGACGGCAGTGTGTGTTCATGTTGTGATTGTGTTTCAGTAGTGAATCTTTAATGTCTGACCTGCTTTCTGTCTGCTGCTGTTTTCATAAACTGTAGTTCAAAAGTACATATTAAGAAGACAAATAGTATGTTGTCCGTTGCACTGTAAACATGAATATGTATAGCATAATAGCAGCATTTTGAAATGTACTTACATTTACCACTACTCTTACACATAAATAGAGTCAAATAATTGAGTCTAGACTGTGTGCTTCTCCTGCAGGGTTTTGTGTTCCATCGTTCCCTCGTCGTCGACCAGACCCAGGTAGGAGATTTCACTCCCACAATGCAGTGGGCCAACTCCACCTCCCGACTGCAGGTTTAGTTCAGATTGTGGTGCTGCTGTTTAACCCTTGTGTTGTCCTCGGGTCAAAGTTGACCCATTTTCAAAGTTTTTTTTATTTTTATATCAGAAATATGGGTTGCATACTAAACTAAATTGCCCCAAAATAACATGGATGCATGGATGTACATTATATGGAACTAGAGCTGGGCAATATATCAATATTATATCGATATCGTGATATGAGACTAGATATCGTCTTAGATTTTGGATATCGTGATATGACATAAGTGTTGTCTTTTCCTGGTTTTATAAGCTGCATTACAGTAAATGATGTCAGTTTGTGACAGACTGTTCTAGCTGTTCTATTATTTGCCTTTACCCACTTAGTCATTAAATCCACGTTACTGATGATTATATATCAAAATTCTAATTGTAAATGTCAACCCTACAATATCGCCGCAATATCGATATCGCGGTATTGGGTCAACAATATCGTGATATTTGATTTTCTCCGTATCGCCCAGCTCTATATGGAACCCATACAACATTTTTCGCAGGTACAATTTAATGATTACTTTCATTGAATTTTGGGTGTTTTTATTCAATTTCATAGCATTTGAAAAAAAGGTGTTTAAATGGTTTTAAAACAATATCCTGACTAAACTTTGACATCAGCCAGTCTGTGATTCAGTCAACGTCATCTGATTTGAACTATTAGTCAAAATAATTTGTAATTTCTGCTTTTTTTTAAACAAAAAAATTAGGTCTAATGTCACATAAATTAGGTTTATTGACCATGAATTTAACAAAAAGCCTTGAAAAGAGGGACAAAAAACGTTTTTAAAAAAAAAAAAATTAATTTTCAATTTTGATCCCGGTCGACGGGAAGACCACACCAGGGTTAAAAACTCTGTTCTCAAACTGAAGCTGCAGTTATGTTTCAAAGTGACGCAAATTCATTCTTAAAAATACACTTTGACCTCACCTTATTTTATATCTATTTTCTTAAACCTTTATTTATTCAGGGAAGGTTCACTGAGAGGAAGCCTCTTTTTTGCAAGAACACCCTGATCACATTCACACAGTTACACATTCATACCTCACACAGTTACACATTCATACCTCACACAGTTACACATTCATACCATTCACCTCACTTGGGTGAGAGAGGTAAAGATGTGACGGTAGAGAGCGGAAGCCGTTTCTATGAAGAAGAAAAAATACATAGAGGCTGCTTTGCCTGGCAAAGTATTTACCTCGTCAAAACAAATAGTGTTTGTGTGTTTCGAGTGTCGTGAGCTCCTCCGTCTCTGGCTCGCTCATCACTCCTTTTCACACTGGGTGGTAGATTAGTTAGATACTTCCCTTTCTGTGGAAGTTTAATCACCCTAGATATGATTGCTGTTTCAGTGTTAACAAAAAAAAAAGACCGAGAGGAGGGAGGGAGAGCCTGTATGAGGCTGAGACAATAATATGTAACATTGACAGTAATAATATTCAATACAAATGTGAACTAAAATAGAACAGCAGATTGTAGTTTCTGTATTTATAACCAAAGCATTTATCAGTAATACAGTTAAAATGGGGAAAATATGAAGAATTCCGGTGCAAAATGAACCTAGTCTGGAGCCCTGAAAACCAAAAGCAGCCCTTACTCGATCCACTCTGAATCTTTTCTTCTTGTGTTGTCCTTGTTTGGTTCTAGTTCAGGTTTCACTTCATTTCTTCAACTATCATGTGGAACTTGAAACCCGTGGTGCGTTCATGTGCTTGCAGAGAGTCTCCGAAATATATCTGATGTTCAAATCTGTGTAGGTGTGGGTCACACTGTGTCAGTGTCAGAGATCATCTCTGTCAGAGAGGAAGAGGAGAACAGCAGCAGACGAAGAGACGATGGCAGCTGGAAAAAAATCAAAGAGAGAGAAGGAAAGGACTGCGGGCCGGCCTTCACTGGTAAACACATCTGGAAACACGCCTGTACACGCACCCAGAAACACCTTTAAACACAGTAAACACACCTGAAAATGGTGAGATAACATCCGGAAACACATGGAAACCTATATGAAAACACAATAAACAGATGTGGAAACACAGTTAAAATCCATTAATTTCACCGCTGGAAACGGCAAATACATTAAACACACTTGGACATAAAAAAAAAAATGCACTTTGAACCAAAGTAAACATCTGGAAACACACCTGGAAATGCACCTGGAAGCACAAAAAACAGATGTGGAAACAAAGTAAGACATCTGGAAACACAACAAACTATCCAGGAAACATCTGTAAGTAGGGCTGGGTTCAAAATATGGATTCTTCAGTTCAAACCGATCCTTGTTTGAGTGATCTAATATCGATTAAATAAAAACCAGCAATCAATCTTCTAATTCATGCCTTTTCACCGTGGCTGTATAATGCACCACAAACTTACACTAACCTAATTGATATCGAATCCGAAATGTAATTGAATTGGGACACGGGGAATCTGAATCCAATCAATTTGGGAAATCATTGGCGATACCCAGCCCGATCTGTAAGTACAGTGAACACACACATCTGGAAAAACACTTGAGAAACTCAGGAAACATACCCGTTCGGTTTGAACGTCAAAAAGTAACGTTACCTGAAAACGGCGCGTAGTTTCTTTTTAGCATCTCACATCACACGGTCAGTCACCGTAGGGTGCCGTTACCTGAAACCGGTGATTTAACGCTCATTTTACACACAGTTTAACAACAAAACCAAACACTGAGTGAACATTACTACGTTTTTCATGTTGGTTTGGAGCAGTATGCACCCCCACTAACCTGGAAAGCTGTTTTAAAACAGTAACGTTAACACAGCGTGTCGGAAGAATACAGCGTCTCATGCAACGGGGCGTCAGAGGCAGAGGGACCGTAACCGCAGCGCTCGCTAACGTTAGCTTCTTGTCTCATCTGGGGTCTGATAAACAGTGTCCACAATGCTATTTTCCAATGAACTGGAGCTGTTACCCCCGCGACCCGTTACCGGATAAGCGGAAGAAGATGGATGGATGGATGGAGCTGTCATATTTCACAGGACACGCGTGAGTGCGGATTTCATGGCGCGGCTTTCGTCGCTGTTTGTCACTTTGCCTAAGATTGAGTGACAAGTAGTACTCGCCCTGTTTATTTGGTTGCCATGACTTCGCGAGTGATGACGTCCTGTCACTGTTCCAGTTGCTCACGCTAAAGGGGAGAGAGAGCGGATGACAGGTCGCTTGAGTTCAGTAGAGCAGACGGCTCTGCAGAGTCGTGTAATTACGACTTCATGACTTTTCATAAACAGCTGAAGGAGCGGCGGTGTACATAGCGGAAACCCTGTTCTGCCCTATTTCTGATACCGTGGCGGCAGAAATTTTCAAAAAAAAAAACAGCATATAGGAAACACTGAAGATCATGGTGATTTGACTTTGTGTGTGTGTGTGTCTGTTGTATGTCAGTGTTGTACGTGGAGAGGAGTCGGCACCACCGCTGGCGGTGTGCTGAGGTCACCTTCACGTGTCCAGAGGAGGCGCTGTGTCAACACTGGGTCAGCAGCATCAGAGAGCAGCTCGCAGCTATCGGTACGACTTTACCCCGACACACACACACACACACACACACACACACACACACACACACACACACACACACACTGACTAGCACACATGTGATTGTTGCCAGAAACTGTCAGTAACATCGTTGTTGTTGTTGTTGTCTGCAGCCAGCAGACCCAAACACCTGCTGGTCTACATCAACCCATACAGCGGGAAGCGTCAGGGAAAACGCATCTACGAGCGAAAAGTCGCCCCGCTGTTCGCCCAGGCGGGCGTCTCCACGCACGTCATCGGTACGTCCCGTATTACTCCCTTCCTGTTCTCGGGCTTCCTGTGTCAGAGGGATTCCAATCTTAACGCGCGTTGTGTCTGTGTTTGTTGTCATAGTGACGGAGCGCGCTAATTATGCAAGGGACCAACTGAAGACGGGGGCGGAGCTGCAGAAGTTTGACGGGTGAGAGTTTAGTTCCTTCACAAAACCGAGTTCTGGTGAATTATTACATAACGGAGCACCTGTGACCCGCCAAAATAAAAGCACCGTCGAGAACACAGCTGTCAGGCTGCTGTGTTTTACTGCAGACTTTTTTACACTTTGGGGGAACATGCTGATCAAGCGGAGTAATTTATGAAAAGCCAGTGTACCCTGTAACATCTCACTTTGCCCCCGGCTCAGGGTGGTGTGTGTCGGAGGGGACGGCATGTTCAGTGAGATCCTCCACGGGCTGATCTGGAGGACGCAGATCGATGGCGGCGTAGATCCAAATTGTCCGGAAGAAGAACTGATCCCCTGCACGCTTCGCATTGGAATCATTCCTGCAGGTCAGAAACACTGATGGGACAATCAAAAATACTGCTTTTATATTTGGATTTTTAGTTAATTTGGTAGTTATGGCTAGAAAGGATCCGTCTTCTGTAAAACTCTTGTTACTATTAATAAAACCTACTCCGTGTGTTTACTGATGAACAGATTGACCCCAGAGGGTTAATATACTGTAGCTTCGATTTAGAACAGACATTTAATAACTGTTGATGTGAACTAGAGGTAAACACTGATGTGGTTTTAATAGACGGCTGACAGCCAATCAGAGAGCAGGATTCTCTGTTACCGGGGTATAAATGCAGGTACTGACTGACCGTGGCCTTGTTTCTCAGTTTTTTCTGTTTGTTTGTGGTTTCTGTTCTGCTTAAGTGCTCTATAAACACACACACACACACACACACACACAGGGGAGACATTAATTCTCTCTGCTGCAGTGGTGTGCAGTGAAGAAGCAGCTCACCCGGTTAATTAATGGCTGCTGATGCTCAGTGCAGCAGTGTTGTTGTTGTGAAATGTGCAATTTCCAAACTTCAGGCAACTTTGATTTAAAAACAAATCCTATCCCACCCTCAGTCTGGCTACATCTACACTACTACGTTTACATTGTTAAGCGCAGTTTTGAGACAAAAACGATCTCCGTCTACACAAGAGTTTTAGCTCTAGCAGAACTAATCTCCGTCCATATTAAGACATCTGACAACGCATATCACATGACCATTCACACACACTAGGCATGTGCGTGCCGGTGTAAACAGGAGGCAGATTGTCTGACGTTACTCTGCAGAAGAAAATCATGAATGTATAAGTTGAAAATACAGAAAAGACTTCGCAGAAAGAACAACAACGGTGAAAAGTAAGAGCAGGGACGACGAGGTTCGAAGTGTTACTGAAAGGTATGTAAGCCCACCTAACCAATAAGACTAATGGAAGTGCATTGTCGTTTCCAAAGGTCTCCGTCCAGACTACAACGCAACCCCGGAGTTTTAAAACCAAATTGGGGGCAGCAGTGTTTCCAAATGTCTCCATTTGAGGGCCTCTGAAACGCCCGAGTAGTGTGGACGCGAGGCGTAAATGTTGCAAAAGATATTTGTTTTTAAACCAAAACGTAGTAGTGTAGATGTAGCCTCTGTTCAATATAATACATGAACATATACAACCACACTTTTTGAAGTATTTATTTATTTTCTGTCATACATATCCTTTTTGTTTCCTGACTGGGATGGCCTGATGTCCTAACAAAATGATGCATATGTACATATGTACACACATGTATGTATGTATGTATGTATATTTAAATGAGGAAAACATGTCTTAAATCATCTCTCCCCCCCCACATGAGCAGGCTCTCCCCCAGTGGGTCAGAAGGCTGTTCAGGATGGGCGACGTGGCGACAGCCAGCTTCCTCCCCAGGGCTAGGCCGCGGCTAAAGGAGGATAATCACTGTCTCCATAACGTAACACAAACAACAGAAACAAAACTGCACACAAAATTTGCAAAGAGATGGAAAAATAAAAAGTGCAGGTAATAGATGAAACTAAATCTAAAATGGTCAGGCCACGGGATATCATCAACCACCCCTGCCAGGAACACTCTAATTATTCCTCCCCCCTTTTTTTCTTTTCTTTCCTCTCTCTCTCTCTCTTTCCTTCCACCGTTGGGTCCTCTACACTCGTATGCACACTCACAAAGACACAACTGCTAATACCCACAAACCATTTTAGCCGCTTTCCGACCAAGTAGTTACAGGAACGTGCAGTAGTTATAGGAAAAGTCCACTTCTAAGCAGATCTACTAACTACTCTCCCCCAAAACTGTTTTTCGCATTTGCATTCGCACTGGCCAAGTGGCCATAGGGATTATAGGAGGGGTAAGGGAGTGATGTAAGCACGGCAACGGTCTTTATAGCGTTAAAATCAGATAACAAATACACCAAAAAAAGTATGACCTAAATCTAATGTATATAGCATATTTGTCATAATTGTGTGTGTGTGTGTGTGTGTGTGTGTGTGTGTGCCAGCGAGGTGGAGTTTAACTCCGAAAAGGCCGTTAACCGCAGGTTCCCGTTAATCTTATGATGACATGTGTTGTGATATTTAAACAAACGAACTGTCAACGGCGAAATAAAAGCCTCTTATTTACAAGAGCGGTCTGAGAGACCTCCAGCTTACAGCGGGGTCTCTGAGCATGACTGGCCGGGCGACGAGCTAGCGGCCGGGGCAGGCGCTTGCTGGCTGTCGCCTCACTTCATGGAGCTTCTCAACTCCGAAAACTTTGAAGCAAATGGTCAATTCGTCATCAATTTGCGCAAGACTGCCTATATTCGAAATCTAAACAGTTAATTTCTCGCCTAAAACGTTGTCAGAAGTGAAATTAGTGATGAATAAGATGCCGAAAATTGTTAAAATTGTCCCGTTGTTGGTCTGTCTGTACCGGAAACCTGACCCTCGTTCCTATGCTGAAAAGGGAACAGCGAAAAGCCCCTGCCCTGAAGTAGGAGCTGAAAGAGTTACAGGAACTGCAGCCAGAGGAACTTAAAAATCCCCAAATTGGTCCAGTCAGAACATGAGAAAAAAAGGGTTCTAGGAATTTTATGTTCTAGGAACTGCAAAAATCCCTCTGGTCGGAAAGCGGCTAATGTAACATTTCCTCTTTTTGTCTTTGTTTGTATGTTTTGTGTTGCCCCGTCGTGTTAAAGTATTATGTCCTGTTTGATTTAGTCTCGCCTGTCATGTCTCGTTTCACTAAATAAAAAAAACAAACCTCAGTCCTGCTCTTGAGCTCACTGGAACATTTTACAATCTGTGTGTTTCAGGTTCAACCGACTGTATCTGCTTCGCCACTGTGGGCACCAACGACCCCGTAACGTCTGCACTGCACATCATCGTGGGTCAGTCCCATTGTCTCACTACACCTCAACTATAAGTAGGGCTGGGTACCGAATTCTTCACTCTTTAGGCACCGACCGAATTGCCTCTAAAGTATCAAGTATCAAAAAATGCCTCGTAATTCAATACCCAATTTCAATACCTAAGGAGTAAATTGCATCAGCGTCAGTGAGCCAATCAGCATGCAGCATGCTTCTACCAAGATCTAATAATGTCTGTGATTGGCTGTTTAACGTTGCATGTCGTAGAGACACACAGGGAAAAACTCTACGTTACACGACTCACGTAGTAGAAGCTGAAACATAAATAAAAAGATTTGTGCCGTAATGTAATTTCTTTTTGTTTTATAAAATTGGTATCGAAAAAAGACAGTTTAAGAACCGGTATCAAAGTCAAATATTTAAACGATACCCAGCCCTAACTGTAACAGGAATCATTTCAGCACCACACAGGTTGTTGTTGAAGGTCCCATGACGTGCTGCTTTTTGGATGCTTTTATATAGACCTTAGTGGTCCCCTAATACTGTATCTGAAGTCTCTTTTATATAGGCCTTAGTGATCCCCTAATACTGTATCTGAAGTCTCTTTTATATAGGCCTTAGTGATCTCCTAATACTGTATCTGAAGTCTCTTTTATATAGACCTTAGTGGTCCCCTAATACTGTATCTGAAGTATCTTTTATATAGACCTTAGTGGTCCCCTAATACTGTATCTGAAGTCTCTTTTATATAGACCTTAGTGGTCCCCTAATACTGTATCTGAAGTCTCTTTTATATAGACCTTAGTGGTCCCCTAATACTGTATCTGAAGTCTCTTTTATATAGACCTTAGTGGTCCCCTAATACTGTATCTGAAGTCTCTTTTATATAGGCCTTAGTGGTCCCCTAATACTGTATCTGAAGCCTCTTTCCCGAAATTCAGCCTTGGTGCAGAATTACAGCCACTAGAGCCAGTCCCACAATGATCTTTCCTTAGGATGTGCCATTTCTGTGTCTGTAGCTTTAAATGCTATTGAGGAGGAGAGGGGGGGTGCAAGGTGGAGGGTGGGGGTGTGGCCTTGACCAACTGCCATGTTTTGCTTGTTTGCAAGCCTCAAACTCATATTCATGTTAAAAAACCTCCATAAAGTGAAATTTTACCTTTAAACATGTCATACACAGGACAAAAGACTCATGAGGTCAAAAGATGAAGAAGGTCCTCTAGTGAAAATCAAATGGCCCATGTCCGTCTGTGTTACATAAATAAAGACACTTCTAGTCAATATCTTGCCAACATTACACATTGAGATCCAGACGTTTCTTACAAAGAGCTGCATTGACTGGTAAAGGTTCTGCCCTGATGCTGACCATCTGCTGGATTCATGTTGTCAAATGTGAGAATTTGTTGTGTTTCCTGCTCTTGCGTAAATAGTCAACTTAATGTATTTGGGTTTCTGACTTGTTGGTCGAACAAACCAACACATTACCTTGGACTCTGGGAAACTGGGAGGGACATGTATTACTGTTCTGATGCGTTATAGACCAAATTAGTAATCAAAGAATTGAGAAAAATAATCAGAAGATTAATCCATAATGAAAATAATCGTAAATTGCATCCCTGCTCAAATTTGCAAAGTAAAGAAATTACGTTTTTAAAAGATTTTTTTCACGTAGATTGATGTTTTTATAATATATGTGTTTAATATTGATTATATGACTTTGTGTTGTCTTTTTCTTACCAATACATTGTCCAGATTTGGTGCACCAATCCTGAATGTGATCTACAATGCCAATATTTTGTGCAAATCCAACAATACGGGGCGCTGCAATTCTTTTTTCCTATTATCTTCAGGTTATAGGGTCCTATTTTAACGATCTAAGCGCACGGCGTAAAGCGCCTAGCGCAGGTGTGTTTAGGGCGTGTCCAAATCCACTTTTGCTAGTTAGACGGTGGAAAAAAGGGTCAGTGCGCATGTACCTTAGTGCATTGCTATTATGATGGCGGATTTGCACCGTAATATTTTTATTTGTAATCTTTTGCATGTGTGTGTGTTGCTGCGCTTCCCTGTGTGTGTGTGTAACAAGCATAGTGTGCGTGTGCTGTGCATAAGCCTAGGCACATTTTACTAATGCGCTGTTAAAATAACAATGAAATGCTGCGTTATTGACTTTAGACCAGGTTTTTGTTGGTCAATGGCGCGATCACTTCCCGCTGCCTCAAGATGGCAATACGCCAAGAATTCACCTGAACACACCTCCCTGTAAGACCAGCACACCCATGGGCGCAAAGATGGGCGCAGGTGCATTTGCTATTCAAACGACGCGGGCGCTGGACGGTCTTAAAATAGCAAAGACACTTGCGTCGGGCTTTGCGTCGGGCTTTGCGCCGCACTGCGGCGGGTGCTACATAGGGCCCATACTGTAAGTTATACAAACGTCACACATTTTCTTTATCCATATCTAGTTTATCCTCTGACATAGTCCCGCCACATGTAATGAAAATCCAGTGATATCACATTACTTTGCTTTCCATGGTCTCGTGCTGCCATCTAGTGTTTGTTTTTTCAGAAACTAGGCTCTGAACATGTTATGCCAAATGTCCAAACAAAAGTAGTGTTGTTATAATGAACTTTTCAAAACAAAGTTAAAAGATATTTACATGCTAGAACCAGGATTAAAACATTTCAGGACTGCAATAGGCAAATAAAATCAATTGTGAATTAAAATAATACAGCATAAAATGGAATATAACAGGCTACAATAATATAGAATAAAAAAAACAATAACCATAAGAATAAAATACAGTGTGCAAGAAATAATTTTTTTTAAATATACATTTTAAAGTGTGTTACCACCAGTTTGAGTCTTATTTAGCAATGCTCTCTCTCAAAGCTTCCCTGTTATCTGATTTATCTGGTTGCAGGTCTAGTTTTTTACTTTCTTAAAACGAAGATTTGAGTCTAGCATAAAATGATTCCAGGTTAGTATGTTGATTGTGTGTGTTTACACGTGTGTGTTCAGGAGACTCTCAGCCGATGGACGTGTGCTCGGTCCACCACAACAACACCTTCCTGCAATACTCCGTCTCCCTGCTGGGATACGGTTTCTATGGCGACGTGCTAACTGACAGCGAGAGGAAGAGATGGATGGGACCGGCCAGATACGACCTCTCAGGTAGAAATACAACATGTGTTCAGATGTTTGACTTTCATTGAGTTTTTCTATTTCATGCTACTTTATACTTCCACTTCACTACATTTCATAGAGAATACTGTACTTTTCACTTCACTGCAAGTGAACAAGTACTACATGAAAGAGTATTGGAGCAGCTATAATAAATTGATGAGAACAGACTCCTACTGTACTGATGACGAAGACGCTCTGAATCCTGCAGGTGTGAAGATGTTCCTGACTCATCATTACTATGAAGGAACGGTGTCCTACCTGCCAGCCAAAGGCATCATGGGAACGCCGCGGGACGCCGCCAGGTGTCGATCTGGGTGAGATAAATGCAGCTTTTAGTCTGAAACTGGGACTAAAATACTTAAGTTAGGTTCAAGTTACCCAACAATTCTAAACTCTGTTTAGTTCAGTTCAGCTAAGTTACACATGTTTAATTCTGTTCGGGTTACATAAAGGTTCAGTCAGCTAAAACTGTTTGGTTCAAGTAAGCCAAGTCAAGTAAGTTTAAAGCTATAGTTGTTAACTTGTATAAAAAAAACATTGCTCAAACTGTCACTATATTCTGACAGTACTACATTAATCAGATGATCTGTGAAAACAGTCACGTTCCTCAGCCTCCCCCTGTAGCTCTTAAAGATGCAGTAGGTAAGACTTATAAAACTAACTTTCTGTCATATTTGCTGAAACTGACCCTATGTTCCAGTAGAACTACATGAAGCAGGTCATTTAAAAAAAAATCCAGCTCCTCTGGCTCCACCTACAGGCTGTAGTGAGATTTGCAAAAATCCACCGCTCCCTGTTCAGATGCACCAATCAGGGCCAGGGGGGGGTGTCTAACTGCGTGTCAATCACTGCTCATGCACACGCATTCATTCTCCCTTGTGGGAGGAGGGGCTTAAGAGACCGTTTTGGGCTTTAGCAGAAAGGGGGGGAGGGACTGAGAAGTTGTCGATGTTCAAATTCTTTGGCTAAGTCCTGGATCTTCACAATCCTACCTACAGCACCTTTAACAGCTTGAAGCTATGGTGCGTAGTTTCTGTCTCCCCCATGAGGAATTCTGAGTAATGACAACAAAACTGTCGGCACATCCACATGATACAAGCCTTCTGTAATCGCGCACGTGCCCCCACCCCTCCCCCACACAGTTGCTAGTAGCCGAGGAGGACACGGCGGATTAAAAAACACATGATGGACTCTTCAGAAGAGGTCATTATCTTCACTTGAGTTTCTGCGCGGGAAAGTCACCACAATCTTCTGAACATAGCCATACTGAGAAATACAGAGAGAGTTGTGTCGAGGTGATAGTCTTGATTAGCTTTGTAGCAACTCATTTGGCAATGGCTTGAATATAACGGACATTTGTTAATATAAAAAGAGTTACGCACAAAATCAGAGCCGAGGAGTCTCTAAAGCAGTGTCAACGACTGCTTGTGAACTGCTGTCAAACTAGACAGCGCTGCCCAAATTTAATGCATTGCCTATTTCTTCTCAAATATTTGTAGAAATCTTTTAGTGTACAGTAATGGTTGTCCAAGGATTTGGTTCAGGTGATTTAACAGTTGCTGTAAGTTTCGTAGCTAAAACAGTTCTGTTCTGGTTACGTGATCTGATTGTTGATTTAGGTCTTTCTTAAAATAATCGGTGTGTCTTTTGATATTCCTTCCAGCTGTGTGGTTTGTCAGCACAACAGGCAGCTACTTCCAGAGAAAGCTGAGAGGTACGAGGTGGATGAAGCGTCAGGCAGCGGTGAGTGCAACAAATCCTCATCCGGAGCTTCTAAAACACAATTAATACGATTATTACTGAACGGTCTTTGGACTATTTATCCTGTCAAACCAACTGATTTTACACAAAAGTCACAAAGACTGAACGCAGGGAGAAACTGCTAGCCTGGCTTCATCAAATAAAATAAAATGCACCTTCCAACACGCCCAAAGATGGACAGATAGTGTAGAAATATTTCTATAATCTACATGTGTTATTCTCAGTATTAAAGTTGTATTCCCTGTATAATGTATAGACTCGGCACTCACAGATAGTTAGCTTAAGCTTTGGTTACCTTATAGTTCAGGAATGTGAGTCCATGTTTTTCTGTACCAGACGGAGAGGTGGAACGTGTGTGTGTGTGTGTGTGTGTGTGTGTGTGTGACAGGAGAGAGAGAGAGGAGGGGGGACTCCTTCATGCAAGATGATAAAAGATTAGGAATTTGGTTAGACGGTGTTCATAATCTGACATAGACTTTGCTGACTTGAACTCTGTGTACTTTGTCTGCGGTTATGGAAACTTTTTTTTTGTGAACCCACAATTGTGTTTTGGACTTCAGTGAACTTGCTTAACTGAACTCTTCGTCTCAGATTGATCTTTGTGTTCTGGCAAACTTAAGTCCGATGTAAGAAGGAGCGGGAATTAATAAATTGGAGTCAGATATGACAGGCCTTAGGGCCTTATTTTAGATGTAATTCCCTACGATAGTCAGTCAGTCAGTCAGTCAGTCAGTCAGTCAGTCAGTCAGTCAGTCAGTCAGTCAGTCAGTCAGTCAGTCAGTCAGTCAGTCAGTCAGTCAGTGAGTGAGTGAGTGAGTGAGTGAGTGAGTGAGTGAGTGTTGAACTCCTGAAATGTTTTCCTCAATAAAACCCAAACTTGCACAAAACCTGGAGTGATGCATGTTTGGCCGCATCAAGAAAGGTGAAATCTGTCTTTTTTGGGTTGTATTGATTTTAGAAAGTGACAGCGAGTGGAGGACGCTCCGAGGGAAGTTCCTGGCTATAAACGCTGCCAGTATGAGCTGCGCTTGTCCTCGCAGCCCCAAAGGCCTCTCACCCGCCGCTCACCTGGCCGACGGCACCACCGACCTCATCCTGGTCCGAAAATGTTCCCGCTTCGACTTCCTCAGACACCTCCTACGACACACCAGCAAAGACGACCAGGTAATAAATCCGTATTCTGGTTTATGGTCTCTAAAAAGCCTTGATCCTAAACCCTAGGGGTGGGGGGGGGTGATTGAAAGCCATATGTATCGTGATATTTTCACATTTTTTTTTGCCTAAATATTTTCTGTATACACGGTAGGGGTAGGGATCACCAGAGGCCGCAAGATACGATACCATCACGTTACTTATGTCACGATACAATATTTTTGCGATTTTAAACATATTAAATTATTACCTTTTTTCCAACCTCAATTTTTTTACCAATTTCAAATTATGTACCCCAAATACTTTGTCAACGTCATGTGGTTTTTGTTCATTTCACTTCAATTTTATTGCTGCAGAATGGGATTGTCAAGCAGACAAACTGACACAATGACACAAATATGACACAAATATAATAATAAGATCGATACTTGGCGTTTAAGTATCGATACAGTAGCTACGGAAAGTATCGCGATACTATGCTGTATTGATTTTTTTCCCCCACCCCTAATACACGGTACCGCTGACAGCGACTACATCATATCCGTTTCCAGCAAAACAGACTAAAAGCAGAAAATGTACTTCTTTACAAATGAAATAAATGTCATACTGACTGACTGACATGTGATGTACATTCTCTTTAGAAATCAATTACTTTTTAAAAATGTCTCCATGATATATTGTCTCTAGAAGTTCACCTCTTGTGTGAACTGCGGTTAAAAGCATGTGTGTTTTAGTTTGTGGGGCGACCTTATGGAATGGACTGAACAATGCCATCAAACAGAGCCATAATATCATTCAGTTCAAAAATAGATTAAAGAAGTCCATACTTGACCAATACAGAAAGGAATAGACCGAAACAGGAATGGAATTATAATGTAAAGGTATGGTTGTATATTGTTGTAAGTTATTGTAAGACCTGAAAGATTGTATGCTGTATTTACACGTCTATTTGTTTTGTAATAATATCATATTGTGAAGTAGGGGCAGGACCTAATAAGCTATTTGCTTCTTCATTTGCTACGTGCCTGCTCCTTCTCGAACTTATCCTTTTTTATTATTATTTTTTGGTCTTTTGAAAATTCTGATTGTTTGTGTTTTAATTTTATACTTTTATACTTTATACTTTAAAATAAAGTTTATTATACCCATGTATTGTGGAAGAATCAAAAAGGGACAAAAGCATATCGTCCCAGCCCTACCAAACGCCTGCTGTCCTCGCTAACTGCCTTGTTCTGTCTTGACCAGTTTGACCTGGCGTTTGTTGAGGTCCACCGGGTGCGGCGTTTCTGCTTCACGCCGCGTCACTGCCAGAGCGACTCAGACCTGGACCTGCGGGAGAACGGCAAGCACCAGATCTTCAGCCAGATCTGCCGAGACCACCCGGCGTGCGGCTGTGCCCCCGCCTACAGCAGCTGGAACTGCGACGGCGAGATCCTGAACCACACAGCCATCGATGTCCGGTAAGGAGTCTCTCGCTTTGCCATTGTCAAACATTTTACCCCGGGTGAAATTTCTCTTTTAAAAACGCCTTCTCCTTCTTTTAATCCCAGAGTGCACTGCCAGTTCATCCAGCTGTTTGCGCGAGGGATCGAAGAACCTAAGGTGTTTGAGGAGCTCCCCAACCCCTGTGCAATATAGGCCCACACCCCCGTTATTCCCCATCAGACACTGGAGTCATCGCTCTGTTTCCAGCCTCGGCCTACGTCACTGTCACCGTGACAATCACCACAATCTTCACCAGGAGGCTCGGCAGGATTTACCCAGTCAGCAACGAGTCGTGCTGTTACTCAACAAAGATTAGCAGTAGTGAAGGAGACATAACGTCACTTTCTGGGTTTGAAAATCCATGATTTCCTCACAGACGGGAAGTGAGGTGTAGTTTCCTTCAATTGTCCTAACCAGCTTTAAATCTATGTTTTCTGGAAACTAGAAGCTCTTTGTTACAGAAATGATCAGGACATTACTTGAAGGTGCTCTAAGCGGTGTCACACGTTTTTCAGGCTACAACATTTTTTGTCACATACAGCAAACAACTCCTCACTATCCGCTAGCTGCCTGTCCCATGAACACACTGCAAAAAAACGCGGTCTCTGTAGACAGCCCAGGCTCCACAAACGGCAACAAAAACAAACTGCGCCAACCTGCACCACCAAACATAACAAACCGAGTTCCAGCCAATAACCGACAAGAAGGATTTGGGGGTTGGGGGATTAGTGCGCGTAAGGGAGGGGGTGAGGGAGGCAAGCTAGCCTCCGTTTTGTTTGACAATACTTTGAACGTCAACAAGAAGTGACGTCAGCCGACATCGCTTAGAGCACCTTTAACCTGGAGAGTGAAGCGTCACCCTCAGATTTTGTTTGTGTTCTGGGTGACGCTGTTGGTTTTGAATGGCGGCTGGGTGTCTGGCACCTGATTTATTTTCATTTAGAGTATTAGACGTTACCTTATTTGCACTTTTTGAATAGTTTTAGTTATTTTGAATGCTCAGAAATGATCCTGGATTTGGAATGATCTGTTACATGTTTTAAGGATGCCAGACACCTGCCAGTCATTCCAATAGTCATGTAATCATTAGGGGTCACGGGTTAATTCACATCCATGAGAAGTAGAGAGTAAATCCCCTTCACATGGTTAGTACTTATAGGGAAAAATAGTGCTGACAGATTTATTTTCCACTGTTGAACTTTCCTTTTCCTTTCTTTTACTTTCTGCTTCTCAAACAGGCGCATTAGATTTGTCTCCAATCCTCCATGTTTCCGTCGTTTCTCAGGAAAACCTGAGCTCAATCTTAACTATTAAAAAAAATTCTATTTTTACATATTTTAATTCCCAGCCATTTAGAAAAAGATTAACTGACAAATCTCAAATCTTAATTTTAGTCAAGGAGATTTTGTGTCAGTCAAGCTGGTCGTGGCTGAGTGAGCTGAACAGCGCACGCATGAATGTTTTCAACCTTTCATTTCTGCTCGATATGCAAGTGAACTGAGCAAAACGCAGGACCCAAAGTAAATCATCTGAAAAAGTACTGCTTTAACACCGACGTTTCACTCAAACGGTGCAGATATTCTGTTTCAAAATCAGCTGCAGTTGTAGCCATAACTTCAATTTCCTCTCGCTGCAACACAATCATGTGTTGGGTTTATTTTGTTATGTAAAAGCTCAAGTTAATGATCTGAACCTTCCACAAATCCAATAAGATTCACATACAACAAAATCCCAAAAGAATTCTAAAGCAGTGTTTCCCAACCTGCTTCCATCCTAGTGGCGTGGCATAATCGACCACTTTGGTCCAGACTGAAATGTCTCAACAACTATTGGATGGATTACAATGGAAGTTGGTACAGACGTCCGTGTTCCCCTCAGGAGGAATTGTAATAACTTTGGCGATCCCTTTTCTTATGTAGGGTCAAAGTTTCATTGAAACGTTTAATACCTGCAAAACTAATGACATACCCAATTAGCCTCAGCTGTAGCATGCTAGCATTGTCATTATAGGATTGAGCTCAAAGCATCACAGACTTGTGGATACGTTTATGTCGTAATAATTCAAATAAAAAAATCTGATCTAAACATCTCACAACCAATAGACATGCAACCTGTGACGAGGGGTCGTAAGCAGACATCGCCTTGTTTTAAAGTTGGCAATCACTGCAATAAAGTACTCCAAGTACTTTTGGCCATATAGTTTTGAAAGTTTATCCACAAAAACTAAAAATGTTCTCCGTTAAATCCAAAAAGGAAAACCCTTTGTGTATAAATGGATCCATCTAACTGTGAAAAATGCTGATTATTTCACACAAAAGTCCGATCGGGAATTTTATTGTTTCAGTGGAAGGTTCGTTATTATTGAAGTATGTGAAGTTTTGTGAATTCTGGTTTTGTTAAAGGAAGTTGCACTGTAAAGTCCAGTGTTGATATTCAACCATCTCCTCACAAACAAATCATGTTCAGTCTTGTTTTGGATCATTGTAGGTTTCACAGGTCTGAGCATGTCGTAGCCTGATGCTAACTGTCCACATGGGTTACAATCTACATGGAGCAGCATCTTGTTCTTTACTTATGTTATTCATAGTGAAGTTGCATTTTCTTCACTAAGCCTCAGGATGGTGGTGTCAGTTTGTCCCCACAGATGTTTTCAGATCATCATAAAATGTCCAGCTCTCATTACTTCTTTCAGGAGGATGAACCATTCAGATTTGAAAGACCCTGTAACTTTTCCTCTAGCACCACACTCAGGACAAATTGTACATTTTTAGCTCCACTATAAGCTCTAAATCATCAGGGCAGTGTTTGCAAATATTGCAGCTGCAAGGGGACATACATTTGAATTAATATGATTATTTTCCAAAACACTGACTGAATGGAAACAGTTTTAGCTTTGACCCAGAGATTAACCAGACAGGAAGTAGAGTGTCAGCACTGGACTGTCAGACTGTAGAACCTGTTTCTTTGTTTCTTTGTGTGATGTTGGCAATCTTGTTTCCTCTCTGCTGGCGTCGAGCTGGACTCAAACTGACAGAGGAGGGAACCAGTAGCAGCTCACGGTGCTCTAAAATGCCAACCAATCCACTTTCTCTTGATCCTAATCTGACCAAATACCAGCCAGGGTTAACTGATGTAGCTGTCTGTTTGTCTGTGACAGGTGTAGCTCAGCCTAGAGGTCTTCATGGGTCCAAAATCCTAATCAAATAAGTATCTGTACAAAAACATACCGAAACCCTACATGCATACATTACATTTCAAGGAAAAACAGACCGGATCCAAAAGGAATTACCAACAGTGGCAGCCGCATGATAATATAAAACGGGAATATAATAGGGCTTGGTATCCCTAGAATACAACGATACAACAGGACCCTAGGGCAAGTTGAGACAAGATTCACGACGAGGCTAGTTGAAATTTGCAACTACTTGCAACGCGCCGGTCTGCAACGTTCTGAAACCTGCCAGTTCACACCAATGCAACGAGACAGTGTATCATCCCCATAGCAACGAGTCTTTGTGGTTCCGTTCTAACTTCTTAATTTTTAGGCCTTTTTGTAGCTGGATTCATCATTTGTTGTGTCTTAAATGAATGTGAATGCCAATGTGGCCTGATTATTAGACTGACTATAATGTTAGAAGGAACCGTGTGGACCTGTGAAGACCTTTATCTCAGCCGTCTGTCCCATGTTGATTTATTAACGTATTGATGTACAATCAGAATCTGAATGTTTGCTGTAAAACCTCCAAACAACAACAAACCAAATGTGTTAATCATGCGCACACAGAGGTCGACTGTTGACTAAGGTGGATTATGAATAGGGAGAGGATAATAATATTTGCATTTAGTGGGCTGCAATTATGAATTAAATTAGTTTGTGCTTTATAGATTTAGTGCCAGGTCAAACCAGAAACTGGCAAATTCATTTGCATGTTTTCATGCATCAGTCTGATTTGGTGACGTAACGTCTTGGGGAGCTACTGTAGCTTGTGAGCTAACCGCTAACATGCAATTTAGCCAAGAACATGCCCGAGCCAGCTATACTAGCCCACATAGATAGCTAAATTGCTAACAGGCAGTACCTATCCTGTCTAGCCATAATAGCTCACTGCCAAGCTAGCTGGCTTGCTACTAGCTAATGTTGCCTTCACAAACGTTCACATACAGACTGAAAAAGGCCCGGTCATAACAAAAAGTGGCATAGAGAAATTAATCTGCACATTTTAACGAAAAAGGCGGTGCCTGAAGCTTGGTGACGTAGTATCTGTTAACAAACTAGCAAGCCGGAACATTCTAGCTCTAGTCAAACACGATAGCTCCTTTCTACTTTACTGGGCTATTTACTCTTTTAGTTTAATTTAGAGTAAATGAAGAGAGGGGAAAAAGGTTTTGTCAGTTAGCAAGCTCGTTAGCTTGGTCGCTAACAGGACAATACATTCATAGCGTTTATTTGAAGATGTACTTGTACCATCTGTAAACTATGTCTCTGTTGTGTTGCAGTTTATACTCTGACAGATGGGGTTGAGTAAATGGCTAACAAGCTATGCTAAGTCAGCACCTAATGGCTTGCTATTGGTCAACGGCATGTATTTGCATGTCAACATTCACCAAAGATGAATTGGATTCATCACTGAAACTCCACTGGAATGAATTGCTGCAAAATTTCAGTTTTAAATGCGACCGGGCCTTATTTACCAAACGCTAGGTGGGGAAAAAAACGTTCATGTCAGCCAGTTCTAGTTAATGCTGAGTCAGAGATTTCAGGAATTACTGTACGCCACTATGATATCTCCCACTTAGTGAAAAGAAGAAGTATCCAGAAAACGGAAGGCAGAAACGTTAAATTTTCTTGTTCACAATCTGCCGACATGCTTTCTACTATTTAGCAGTTAGCATGCTACCTAGACAATAACACAGTCAATGCAGCATCTCTTTGTGGAGAGCAGTTCAATAAAAAAAACTGTAAGGTGACACACAGCTAACGTGGTAGCCTCCCCAATTTTCCAGCTCTCCGTTTCCTCAAAGGTCGACGCTGTCAAGACTGTTTGAATGTGATTAGCAGTGTAGATTTGCATTGCAAAGTTTTAAGTCTTCTTACAAATTCAATTAACTATCATTGAATCCACAGATTGCAGATGAAATATTGAAATGAACTGATTTTGTTATTAAATGTTGCTGATGTATGAAGCTCTGACCTTAAAGAAGTGAAGCAGTGAAATATGTAAAAACCTAGAGGTAGAGTTAAAGATGTAACCAAATCATTAGAACGTCTCTAGTGTTGTCAGGTATGTAGAATTAAGGATTAGCACAAGAAATGAGGATTATCTTTAGTGAATTGTCTGTCTTTTAAATATCAAAATAAACTCAAATGTCCATTTTTAGCACAATCCAAAGTGAAATTAAAACATTTCACTCAGTGAAACATTATTCCTCCCAATCTGAACCTCTCCAACTAACACGTAGTATAAACTGTATATTATATATTTTTTTAACACTGTAGTTTAATCTGACGCTGAAAACTAGTTTCATCTAGTGAATGAGTCGACCTCTAGCTGTAATCTGAGCTGTAACTGATCTTTACCTTCTGCTGTAGCTGTTTCAATTATCAGGAATTAAAAACATATTCAACTCTTAACGTGTCCACAATTTCTATTTTTCACATGAGACCACTGAAAGAATTATTAAATGATTGTTTTGTTTAAATATGTATTCTCATGGAGGAAAGCCTCTGTGGCTAATAACATAACGACGCTAGCTGCCTTACTTTTGTAACTCGCAGACAAACTAGCTTCTGTTGCTAACGAGCTTAAAGGTTCCATATTATGCTCATTTTCATTTCACACTTGTATTTTGGGTTTCTAACATGGTTAACATGCTTTAATGTTTAAAAACCACTTTATTCTCATACTGTCTGTCTATTATACCAAAGATCCT
Source organism: Sander lucioperca (assembly GCF_008315115.2). NCBI lineage: Eukaryota > Metazoa > Chordata > Actinopteri > Perciformes > Percidae > Sander > Sander lucioperca. The sequence goes on along the minus strand of NC_050179.1, from coordinate 32,809,040 downwards.
CTATACTAAAGATAGCGCATTTCAAGCAGCGTCAATGGTATGAAACGGTCCACACTTCCTGTCTCCTAAAGGGGTGTGGCCTCGTTTGAACGTGTAGTGAACGTCATGTTGATGGATGAAAAGTTATATTGAAATAATTGATTAATATGTTCATTTGCTAATATTACGATATTTACACAGCTAAAAGACATTAGTATCACAGAGATTAGTTTTGTTAAAGCGTTCACGAATGTTAGCTGACGCTAGCTTCTCTGTGTTGCCAGATCTCGCGAGAGTTTGGTCCTTAGACAGAAACAGGTCTCAAACAAAGTTAATTTCCTCCTGATGTGTCCGTCTGAAAAATGCCATTTTAGTGTCAGAATGTTCTGTACATATGTGGAGAAGAAGAAATTAAAGATCGTCTGAAACACTGGAGTTATTTTATTATTCTCTTGCAAGTAGAAGAAGACTGTTCAACAGAGTGCCAAAGATGTCTGTGAATGTGTTCAAAGAACATACATAGGATACACATACGTTTTATGGGTGAGCATGAGCATGCAAGGGGTGGGTGTTGTCCTTGATTGAACAGCTGTTTGTTATCATCTAGCAATGGTGAGCATGTACGTGGGGGGGGGGGGGGGGGTGCTGTGTCCTAGCCCACACAGCTACTTGTCAACTAGCAACAGGGAAACTCAACAGACAAACTATGTATGGTGTCATACTAACAGCTTCTAGTTGTACTTTTCATCAATCTACACCAGAGACAACAGCGATACCGTATTCAGTATTAAAAGGTTTGCATAGTTGTTCTGTCTGAAGCATACATGCAGTTACACATAACATTTCCAATACAGTCCAATATATACTTTGGTGACTATGGGGCGAAAGAATCGCTCATAATCAAGAATCAATCAGAATCAATACACTCAGACCTGCCGCTAGTCCCCTAAAGAGGCGTGGCCGTGGCGGTGACACAGATACAGGAAACTACTCTGAGTTGGGGCGTCTCGGTTCTAAACCGTCTATGATTATACCAATATTCACCCTGCGTCTGAAACGCTCAGGTTTAGCACCTGTCTCTTTAAGCCTCCCTTGAAAATGCCCAGTCTGCTCTGATTGGTCAGCGTTTATGGGTCTTCTGCATCTGCACTCTCTGAGTCTCTGCACCGCCATAGCAGCCGAGGAATGACTCTAACAGCACTGTAGCGGCACTTTCTACCTATAATATATAGACCGAGTCACCGTGACATAACGCTAACATAAAAATAGCTTCCGGGTAGACAACAACAATTTTGATTTGAATTGCAGAGATGTGAAGAGATGTGAAATCTGCAAACTTGTTTAGTCCTGTTGTCATTATCAGCCGTAACTGTAACGTTTGAGGATTAAACACAGTGGTCGACCTATCTGACGTCATTTTCTTTAGTCTGGGGCCCAACAGTTAAATTAGCTTTCCAACCTAATATTAGCAAAAGTGGTGAGATATGAAATCAAACATGCATCATAGAAGAATGAGATGAGAGTAGATGCAGTTGTTCCTCGTCCCCATTTGCTCAGCACCGTTAAATTGTATGCTAGGAAAGCAGGAGTTATATAACCCGGAAGTTATTGTAAACAAACAACGTGATAGGGTCTATAATTTCAGTTTTGACATCGCAAGTCCTGACGGCTCGTTTTAAAGGCAGGGGCTAAGTGCATTTTTCGGTGGATTAAGCATTTTGATACTTTCCCAGTATTTATATAGCACCTAAACCTGTTTTATGATCTGAAAAGACATGGAAATCTTACTTTTTACAACATGGGACCTTTTTTAAATTGAGCTGAAATTTTAATTTTGTTAACTTTTTGTGTATGATGACATTTAAACTGATGCCACACATACAGTTATTTTGAAGATTTTTCTGTTTGAAAAGAAGATATAAAACCTTTGTTGGACATATTTGTGGAAACTTTGGACTTTTTCCCTTTGCCCAACTAGCTTTTCCATTAGGGAGTTAAGATTTAAGATATGTTCTCATTTTCTTCACGGCTGCAGCTAATGATTGTTATTTCATTGTTGATTAATCTGCCAGTTGTTTTCTTGATTGATCAATTATTTCTTCTGTCCAGAAAATGTTTCGAGCGTATGTTTTGTTTGACCCACAGTGTGGAGCTGAAAGATACTCAGTTTGTCAGAAATATAGGCGAGTATTTATATTTGCTGGCTGGAGCCACAGAATTTGGTATTTTTGCTTTTAAAAATGATTTTGACAGTGGTGGAAGATCAGATCCTTTACGTAAAAGTACCAATACAACGATGTAAAAATACTCCATTGAAAGTCAAAGTCCTGCATTCAAAATCCTAAGTAAAAGCACAAAAAGTGATATCAGCAACATGTACTTAAACTATCAAACTAGAAGTACACATTATTGAAAGTTGGCCCCTGTGACTCATATGTGACATTGATCAATTGTGTCGGTCACCTTTAAACAACCTTTTAACAAACAGAAGCACAAATCCGAGCAATAAAAAGATAGTAACATGTTTGTGGATCAATACTCATTGTTTACCGTCTGTGAGGATGATTTCATGTGAGCAAACAGCAGGCAGCTCTCACAGGTGATTAGAGCTCATTAGGGAAGTCGGATCCAATAATTTCATTAAGATTTCAGGAAGCAAACAAACAGGAAAATCTGGTTCCTCACTTAATGTTTTGACACGGTAAATAGTCAGACCAATAAAATCAGAGGGAAGTCTGTTGGAGGGTCGATACCTGAGGGGTTACAAAAGCAGGCGGCTCGGACCCAACAGCCAGTCTGCAGGTCTGATCTGGTCTCTGAGCAGGATCTGTCCAGGTGAGTCTCTCCACACAGCGACTGGAGACATTTTAGAGTTGTTTCGCTGAGTTAAACTATTTATCACCTTTTATAAGTTCATTTCTTACCAGAAACAATACTCTGCCTTTTTTTTAAATGTTTAAAAGTGGATGGATGTAAAGGTTTCTTATATGCTTTGTTGTGTTTTTCATTTGATGCTGTTTGTGTTTACACTTTTTTTGTGCATTTTGTATTATTTTGTTAACTTTCAGGTTGATTATCAAACTGTTCAAGATCGTTGTTAGAAATGTTCTCATTGTGTTGGTGAGGTTTTAAAAATATGAGGTTGACTTTCTTTTTCTAAATGAATAATTACACTTTTGCCCGTAAGTATTTGGACAGCTAAACATTGCAGCGGTTAGATGCTAGATCGGCTTGCCTCGTGGCCCGCTTTATTTTCGCCTTATCCTGCCTCTGATTGGCTTACCCTATCAATCTTACCCTAACTCTAACTAATCCCCACTCCTCATGCCTACACCTAACTACTCCGACACCTTTAGCAGATCTGATCTAGCATTTACCCGTTGCAGCTGTCTGTGATCGATGAACATGTCATTGCAAAACCAGTGGCATCATTCTGCTGCTATAACAGGCTCCAGTCTTCTGGGAAGGCTTTACACCTGATCTAGAAACCTGGTTTTATATATATATATATATATATATATATATATATATATATAAAAACTGAAAAATAGAGTTCTGTAGCAGTAATCTTTGTTTGTAAGCTTGTACATTAAAGTTTGTACACGTAAACCTGTAAACCTGGTTTTATATATATATATATATATATATACACATATATATATAAACTGAAAAATAGAGTTCTGTAGTTGTTTGTAAGCTTGTACATTAAAGTTTGTATCCGTAAACTTGTAAAATTCAGGTCTGTGCTTGCAGGTTTAATTATGTATTTCTTTTTTTGCAAGTTTGTGTGTTCAGTCCCACAGACTTACAAGCTTATTTGTGAGGCAGTGGCAGATGCCGCCCACCTAGGGCCTGGGTCTGTCCGAGGTTTCTTCCTAAAAGGAAGTTTTTTCCTCACCACTATTTCACCAAATGCTTGCACGTGGGAAATTGTTGGTTCTCTGTAAATTATAGAGTGTGGTCTAGACCTACTCTATCTGTAAAGTGTCCTGAGATAACTCCTGTTGTGATTTAAGCTACAGGGCAAAAAGCTTCATGCACGTGTGTGTATCGATTAATTGAGCTACTGTATATAGCGAATGTAAGCTAATGCTAATGTAATTCCTGAATGGCCCTGCTGTTGTCATGTTGAAAGAGGAAAGAGACAAACGCAAACTGTTGTGTACATTTGTTTTCCCAAGACAAACAAACCCAGAACAAATGGACATTAAAAGATGGGTTTGTCTTGTTTAGAGGTTTTAAAAAAAAAAAAATTGTCTCCTCAGGAAATCATTATCCCCATCTTCATCATCGTCATGATGCCGTCCATTAGTGTGACTCAGGTGTTCCTGCTGTTGGCCCTCCTCCACCTCACCACATCACTTCCTGTCAGGTACCAACACCTGAACAAGTCTCACAGACGCGGCTGACAAAGTCAAATAGCGTTATTCATATTTCCTGATATTGTTCCTTGTATTTGTTTAAATGGTGTGTCTTCCTGCCATGCAACCTCAGGGATGAAGATGAGGTGGAGACTTTCCTGACTCAGATCAGACAACGAAACGCACCGTGGTCCCTGTCGGAGATGAGCTCTGCAGACGCTCTGCTCGAGGCCAGACTCAGGTGGGTTCACCCCAAAAGAAAATATGTATGGCGGTAAAAAAAATAAAAATAAACATTCTGCACTTCCCTGTGAAGCTTGGAGCTTTTATAGGTGCAAATGCTACAGAGTCAAGATTTAAATAGTCTCTTAAAGCAGTGTTTTCTAGGGGTTGGGAATCACCAGAGGCCCATCGATACGATATTATCACGATACTTATGTCACGATATTATTGAGATTTTAAACATATTGCGATATTCTGCGATATATTGCAATTTATTACCTTTTTACAACTTCAAATGATGTCCCCAAAGCAAAACTTTGTCCATATCTGTTTTGTCTTAAAAAAAGAAAGTCTGGTTTGTTCATAAATAAATAATGTTACATTGTATTATGAATCATGCTGTAGCTCTTCTTTTGAACCTCTACAACATAGGCGTAGATTTCCCACCCCAATGTTTAGAAGAGGTAGATTTGTCCCCCCTCCAAAAATATGAAAGACAACCCACTCCCCAAAAGAGGTAAAAAATCAAACTTTCAGGGGTCACACAGCCCTCCAGTGGAATATACCATCTTAACCTTAGAGCGCACCCCTCTTTTCTTTATTTCTTTCTCCGTGAAATGAAGCTGCCTACAAGTGCGGTCGGAAATGTCGAGATCTATATACAATCTGGCGCGAAACAGTAACTGTGGATTATATAAAGTCTACTTGTGCTACAACTGGGGGTTAAAGAACACAGGACGGTGAAAAATAAAGATGTGATAGTTTGTGTTTTTCTGGTCTTTTATGTAGATTTATAGAACTAAAAAACCCCAAATCCCCCGGTTATAATGTGTGCTTCCCCCCTCATGTGGAAACAAAATCTACGCCCTCGCTCTACAATGTAATATATTCAGTACATGGTTAGTGCAAGTCCAGTAGATGCTGAATATTGTCTTGTATATTGTAGTAGTAGTGTATTGATTAAAAAAAAGCATTATAATAAAAAAATAAGAAAACATAAAAGCATGAAGTAAAAATAATAAAAGCATCTAAATGTGTGTTTTCAGGCAGCTGCTGTCTACAGGACTGGAGCGCAGGAGGCAGCTGGGAGACATCGAGTTCTCCAACAGATACGCAGAGTTCCTACGCTCTAAAGCCAAACAAAGCTCCATCTGCGCCTTCCTGCGCCGCATGCAGGGCGTCAGGAAGAGGTGAGACACGCCAGACACACCCCAACAACAGTCCGCCTTGTAGCTGCTCAGACCATTGAAAATAATCAGTAGGGCTGGCTTAAAATAATCCATTCTCCAGTTAAAATCCATCTTTGTTTGAGTGATGTGATACCAATTGATAACATCCCGAATCTTTTAATTCACACCTTTTCACCATGGGTGTTTAACCCACCACAAACTTTTTGGGGGTGGGTTGTCAATGTAAACAATAACCTGGTGCATTACAAAAAATATATTTGAGGGTTGCTTCTTGCTTGTACAATTTACAGCAGAAGTTCTCTGACAGTCTCTTTTATATCCAAGCAAAATTGGTGTTGGAACTGAAATTTCCCTAACCTAATTGATTTCGAATTTAAAATGTAATCGACTAGGGACCTTGTGAATCGGAATCGAATCAATTTGGGAAATCCTTGACAATACCCATGCCTATATTGAACATGTACATTATACCATCAAGACAACAGGGAAACATGAGGGAAGTGTTGCATCAACAGCAAATTAAAACAGGAGCCAATCAGAAAACAGGAGGCTTCTCATTGAAATATGATGAAATGTACTCATAAAACGTATAAGAATATAAGTGTCAAACAAATTCCTGCACTGTAAACCCAGAATTAGTTGTAATTAAACTTTTTAGCGGTCACTACTTATTCGTTCGTGTTTTTGTTAAAAAACATATTCACTACTCAATTAATGAATTGATTTAGCGTTCATGTTCATCTACATTTATTGTTGAACCATGACCGAGACCCGGGTGGGGACTGATGGGCTCTGGGCAGCAAGAACGTGTTCAGCGTCAAATACACTGATTTTAAATCAGTAACTCCCGTCTCCTGAGTGAAACTTTCCACGCAGTACAGTACATTGGAAAATCTCAATGTTTTATGTTGATTGTACTCCTTTCTGTTCTTTTGGAACAAATGTATTGAATACATTATTCAAAAAGTAATAATGTCATAAAGGAAAATACATTATATTTATATGAACAAATTATTACTTTAGTAGTGATACGTGGCCTAATGTTTCATATTTCTTATGTTTCTTTGCATGTTTAACTTAACATGCTTATTTTAGATAACATGAATAAAAATAATGTATGTTTACTAATGATTTTTAGTGATGACTACTAATGTAAACATGATTTGTCTACTGCATCAACTTACTGCTCTGTGTTAAAACAACTTGACCTGTTTCCAGTCTTGTATAAAGTACTTGAAAGAAATACTTGAGTAAAAGTACAAGTATCTTACCAGAAAATGACTTTGGTAGAAGTCTCCTTTTAGAATATTACTTGAGTAAAAGTCTTAAAGTATCTGATGTTAACTGTACTTAAGTATCAAAAGTAATTTTCTAATTTTCTGAAGTAAAAGTAAAAAAAAAACCTTGATTATGAACTTTATGGCCAAAGGTGTGTAACGTTATCTTCATCACCACTGTCGTCGGGGTGGTCATCGTCTGTTACCATGGCGGCAGAGCCTGCACCAGGTGCTTCCATGACACTATCAGTCATTACGCTTCCTCCTCTTGTTCTTTAGTTTTTAGTTCTTGTTTTTTTTTTTTGCTGCTTGGCAACAAACAGGTATTAGGTCACCAACTGGAATGGAGGGTGCATTATCATAGCAATTTAGGAGCAATGATTCGCCAAACCTGCTTTTTTCCAGTGTAACAAATTTATTCTGATTTTATTTTGTACTAACGAGTAACTAAGATGCTTAGGGGAAATGTAGTGGAGTAAAAGTAAAAGTTTCCAGAAATATAAATAACAAAGTAAAGTACAGATACGTGAAAATTCTACTTAAAGCAGCCATATTATGCTCATTTTCAGGTTCATAATTGTATTTTAAGGTTGTACCAGAATAGGTTTACATGGTTTAATTTTCAAAAAACACCATATTTGTGTTGTACTGCACCGCTCTCTCTCACTGCTGCAGATCCTCTTTTCAGCTGGTCTCTGTTTTAGCTACAGAGTGAGACCTCTTTTCTTCTTCTTCTTCTGTACTATCTTTGATTGCACTGCACATGCCCAGTAGCTCAGATGTAGATCATGTCAGCTAGCTAGCTCCATAGACAGTAAAAGAAAGGCTGTTTCTACAACTTTGGTCAGTTACAAGGCAGGATTAGCTGGGAGACTTCTAAATGAGGGCGCACATGTAAGTAGTTCTTTTGTAGATTATGGTGAACTTGTGTGTGTTGTAGCAGTGCTTTGCTACTGAGAACGAGGTAGCATGCTAGCGTTAGCATGCTAACGCTACGAGCTAAAGGTTGCGGTTAGCCTGCTTGTTTCGGCTTGTGACGTCACAAGCCGTGCCGATTTTGAACAGCTCACCCAGAGACTGAAGGCAGGACACATTCAGAAACTGTATCTCACTCTAAACAGCATGGGTGGATTTTTTTCAAAGTTTGTATGTGTGTGGATGTACCAGAGACACAACATAACACCCCAAATCCCAGAAAAAGTGATTTTTTCATAATATGGGCACTTTAAGTACAGTAGCGAAGTATTTGTACTTTGTTACATTACAACACTGCCTGTTTCCCGTTGTGTAAAAACTGAAACGGTTTAAGGCAACGGGGTTTCCACGCAAATTCCTAGTAAAGTCAACTAATTCAGGATAACTGTGTGGTTCTCTCTGCAGGTTGGGTTAATGAAAGCCACGGACACTGTTTGAGAATTGACGTTTTCCTCCCCAGCAGCGTTTAACCTTTTCTGTGTTTTTGTCCACAGTGGCGTGGGAGGAGACGTGGAGGGGGTGAACGTGCTGCTGAAACAGTACATGTGTCCCTCCGTCTACAACAGCTGGCCGGCCGACCTGTAGAAGACCCGAAAAATAAAAAATAAAAAAGTTGATGTTAGAGGGACAAACAATGTTGCTGATGTTCTGAAATAAAGCTTGTTATATGTGGATGTAATCATATTTAATATGTAATATGTCAACACAGATATCTTTGTTATTAAAATAAGTTTTATCAAGTACGTTATGTGTGTTTTAAGTGTGTTTTGATAACTGTGTGGAGAATTTCACATTGACGTCTGGCTGCACCACACATACATTCTGGGAGAGGAGGGCTGAAAGAAGCTAAGGGTTGTTTGCATTTCTTAAAAGTCCCAGTGTGTAACGTGTTTAGTTGTTCATTATCGAAATCTGTGTTGCCCGTTCACAAACTTGTCCTTTTTCATGAATATTTACCATCACCATTAATTCCAAGTATTCCTTTTGGCTTGAAATGTTACATTTGCATTCGCATGAACTGGGGTAGAAGCTCCATATTCATGCACCATCTTGAAATACGTTAGCCGGTAAGGGACATACAGGACATACTGCTCCGCCTTTCGCGTTTTCTCTGTCACATGATAAACTCACAGGTGCTGCTAATGCTGCTAATGGGTATCGTAGCTTCCCGGCCTGGCAAGTTTGAAGAAGAAAACATGGAGGACTACATGTATTCAATATTAAAATTTCAGGAACAGGAGTCTTCTTCTTCCCCCAGAAAAAAAGGAAAAAGGATATTGAAAAGAGCAAGAGACCGGCTTTTTGAAGCGTGAAGGCTACCGTAGCTGTAATACGTACTGCGTGGCGCGAGAGAGTTGATTGGGATATATGATCTCAACGCTAGATGGGAGAAATTCCTACACATTGGACCTTTAAACCAATCACAATCATCTTGGACCAATGCCTTGTTGCACGATCCAAAATGTCTTCAAAACTTGCCGTTTTCAGCGTGTAGCTTGCTAGCTCGAAGTTTGTTGTTGTTTCCCCGAAGTGAAGGGATTTTGAGAACGGCAACACACAGAGAGCGGAAGGAGAGGGACATGTCAGTCAATTATCCTTGAAATGTACTTCCGTTGATCCGGACTTACTTTTTATCAATAAGGACTTGTAAATTAGAGTTGGTGTCAGTGAAAGGAGCTTACACTTCTGATGCGTTGATATTTAAAATGAGACTAAAGTACAACGTTTTTGCTTAGGGTGGAAATAGAGAAAAGGTCATGGGGTTGTTAAGAACTAAAGGGTCTCTCCTCTGGGGAGCAGGAATGGGATCAGGACATTTTGTGGAAAATTTCTAAACAGTTGACAGTTTGATAAACAAATGTCACACCATAGTGTGAGGTCCTGTTCTACCAGCACACAAAGTATTTTCACTGTTAAAAAATTGAAGTTCTGCAGGATGACTCAAATTATTTATTTCAAAATAAAACAGGTTACTACTGCAAAGCATAAAAAGTTCTAAAAACAAAACCCTCCTCCAGCCGGTCACACATGCTATTCTTCTCCTTTGTCCTGCTTCTCTCTCTTCTTGTGAGCAGGTCAAGGGAGCCAATTTTGTGTTTGCATGTTTTTAACTGTGTTTTGCAGTGCTCTTATTTTTACTAGTCTTGTTTTGTGATTATCCTTCTTTTGCATGCTTTTATTTTGCAGTGTTTGATTTGTGGACAGTGATGACAACTTGACCTTGCCCCACCCCCGGTGCCAATGGACCTTTTTCACAGCAGACATTTTGACTTGTCATAGTAGGAAAAGCACAGCTGAAATTGATAACCTTAACGATGGCTCAATTCCATCAAGTGTCCCAGGAAGCTATTTCAGTGAGTCAGCATGCACAATACCAGGACCTCTCCTAAGTGGAATGCAGCCATCATTAATGGTTTGGAATACACCTGTGCTTTTCCTACTATGACATGTCAACATGTCTGCCGTGAAAAAGGTCTATTAGTACCGATACTACTGCAAAGCATAAAAAGTACTTAAAAGCAAGAGTCTCCTCCAGCCGGTCACACACGCAATCCTGCGCTGTGGAGGGGGTGTGGTCCAGCCAATCACACGTGCTTGTCATCACCATGATTCCCAGTCCAACATCCAATATGCAAAACACAGCAAATCCACAAAACCATGCAAATGATAAAACATGCAACACATTTAACAGTGGAAACAAATGCAATACACACAAACACGGATAAAACTCAAACTGGACAATTAAATGTTGGGATCAAAATCAAAAGCTGCCTAAAGTCACATTCTGACACAAACATCACCATTCTTGGATGTTGAAGGCAACGGGACTTGCTTAAGTCTAGTTGCCCTTGATCTTCTAGAAATACCGTCCTCCTCAGATCTGCTGCTAAAAATAAAAAAATAAGTAGGTTTTTAAATATACAGCCTATATAATAACAATTCCTACAGAATACAACCACATACTCTGAATTCAAAGACAGTAGTTGAATTTTCCCTATATAAATCCTAACCATTTGAGGTGAGATTGGCGCTCTTTTAATAAAGTCACGTTGTTGCGCCCTCTTCTTCTGCAATGGTTCAATGACTGCATCTCATGGCCCTTATTTGATAGCTCCTCGGTCCTCGGCTGAACCAGAAATTGTTCTGTCCCTCCTCCGTGAAGGATGTCTCGAAGCTCTTATTTCTGCCGCGAGGACCGAGGAGCGAGCATTGAGGAGGGATCGTCGAGGAGCTATTGGGGAGGAAACACGAGAGCAGCCTTCCTGGAAGCCGTGCAGCTGAAAGCCATTGCTAACTCTGCCCAAACAGCTGACGAATTCATGTGATGCTTCAGAGGAAAGGACGTCATTACTCTAAAACACATTTGCTCATTTCTTCTCTCCTCCCGCGATTCATGTGCCTCCTCGGTGGGAGGGACTAAGACGCGAGGAAGGGAGGCAAGTGGAGGACTCGAGGAGGCAATTTAAGGGCTATGAGATGCACCAATAGACTGCATTTACATGCACATAATATTCCGGTTTTTGCCTTTATTCCGAATAAGACAATATTCCGACTAAGCTGTTTACATGGCTAATGAAAGTGAATCTTCCCGTTTACATGTAGCCGTGCAAAATAGCTTTTTTTCAAAGTTTACCAGTGGTGGTGGACTTGTTACAACATGCGAACACAGCCTCCCTCTTTCATTCCTTCAACCAGCTTCTTGAAAAGGTCCATGTTGCGATGTTTGTTCATATCCAAAAACCTGTTGATATCCAAGTCTTTCGTAAGGCTTAAAAGTAGCTGTGTTTCTCTTGCAAACTGTTGGCTGGATGGTTTGTGTCCAACAATAGCAACCCACAGAGCTGACCGTAAGCCGTTAACTGTCACAAACTATGGTAAAAACCCCGGTTGAGATACGCACCGAATGCCCTGTATACATGTCGAAAGAATGTTTCTAAAACCCAGACAATACCGGCATATTCCACATGTATTAATCCGAAAATGCTATATTCGTAAAAAGGCCCTTTTTGGAATATCCAAATGGAATATGTTTACATGACATGTATCAAACTCAGAATATTGTCAAATTTGGAATATAGTGGAATATTAGTGTGCATGTTGACACGATTGGAGAATTAGCGCCACCTACTGCTCATCTCGATGAGCCCACTCCTAATATTCACATAGCAGTAGTGGAATGAAACGCGCATACATTTGCAGATTCTTTTCTGAAATTTGGTTTAAATTTGTACTACATTTGATTGAAACCTGGCTGTTAAAACCATTCAATCTTTATCTGGATACGTTAATTGGATGAGGAAAAGCGCACGTTGATGCAGGAGTGAATGCATGCAGCAAGCATTCTCTTCGAGCTAGCTCAAAGGCAGAGTTGGGTAATGTTGAAAAGCTAGCAAGATTTGAAAATACTGTATCCTCCGGGCTCTGTCTGATCCAAGGGGTTAAGCCTCTCCCCGGAACGCATGGCTCCTATTGCGCCATTTTGATGCTACCAAGCCATCACCTCCCGTTAGCATTCCATTGACTGCCATTCATTTTGCCGCTGTTTTGCCGCCACTTTGACAGCGAATAACTTTACATCTGAAGCGTTTAAAGACTCTATTTGTCTATTGTTTATTTCTAAAGAAACACAACAATGTATAAAAGGCTCCATTACCTTGTACCTCACATTATTCAATTTCAATATCAATTTTATTTATAGTATCAAATCATAACAAGAGTTATCTCGAGACACTTTACAGATAGAGTAGGTCTAGACCACACTCTATAATTTACAAAGCCCCAACAATTCCAATAGTTCCCCCCAGAGCAAGCATTAGCAGAGGCTATTGCGACAGTGGCGAGGAAAAACTCCCTTTTAGGAAGAAACCTCGGCAGACCCAGACTCTTGGTGGGCGGTGTCTGACGGTTGGGGTTATGACGGTACGGGATGTAGCGTGGCACAGCAGAGCATGGGTGGACGCGGTGGACGCAGCAGGATGCAGCAGGACGTAACCGGACATTGCAGGGAATCGCAGAGCGTAGCAGGGTGTAGCAGGTCCATAGCAACAGCTGCACCCAAGACCCAGGTCTTGGTGTCACCCTAGTCCGAGGCGATGTTCTGGGCGAAGAAGAAACATAAGGACTCCGGGGAGTAAACTCCCCAGAGCTAGGTGAGTAACAAGCACTTCTGGGACAGGATGTGCATAAAAGGAAACAAAACAAAAGAGCGTATCATAAGAAGGAAGGAACTTCCTCGGCAGTCTAGAATTATAACAGCATAACTAGGAGAGGCACTATATTATTGATTATACGATAGGTAAATCTGATGACTGTAAAGAGAAGCAGAGAAAAGCAGGGGTGCTGCATCTGTAGCTATACACCCTGCCCCGCCGGTCTAGGCGTTCACTGCAACTCCTCACTCCCTAACTATAAGCTTTATCAAAGAGGAGAGTTTTCAGTTTAGTCTTAAATGTAGCGACGGTGTCTGCCCCCCGAACCCAGACTGGGAGCTGGTTCCACAGGAGAGGAGCCTGATAGCTGAAGGCTCTGCCTCCCATTCTACTTCTAGAGACTCTAGGAACCACAAGTAACTCTGCATTCTGGGAGCGTAGTGCTCTAGTGGGACAATAAGGTACTAAGAGGTCCTCAAGATATGAAGGAGCTTGACCATTTAGAGCTTTGTAGGTCAGAAGAAGGATTTTAAATTCAATCCTGGATTTTACAGGAAGCCAATGGAGAGAAGCTAATACAGGAGAAATATGATCTCTTTTCTTAGTTCTTGTCAGAACACGCGCTGCAGCATTCTGGATCAGCTGGAGAGTCCTAAGGGACTTATTTGAGCATCCTGATAATAAGGAATTACAGTAGTCCAGCCGGGAAGTAACGAATGCATGGACTAGTTTTTCAGCATCGTTTTGAGACAGGATGTTCCTAATTTTAGCAATGTTACAAAGGTGAAAAAAGGCTGTTCTAGAGGTTTGTTTTAGATGGGCATTAAAGGATAGATCCTGATCAAAAATAACTCCTAGATTTCTGACAGTAGTACTGGAGGCCAGGGCAATGCCATCCAGAGTAATTATATCTTCGGCTAATGAGGTTCGTAGGTGTTTCGGGCCCAGCACAATAACTTCGGTTTTGTTAGAGTTTAACATCAGGAAATTGTAGGCCATCCATGATTTTATATCTTTAATGCATGCTTGAAGTTTAGCTAACTGGCTGGTTTCATCTGGCTTAATTGACAGATATAATTGTGTGTCATCCGCATAACAGTGAAAGTTAATTGAGTGTTTCCTAATAATATTGCCTAGAGGAAGCATATATAAGGAGAATAGAATTGGTCCAAGCACTGAGCCTTGAGGAACGCCATGGTTAATTTTAGCGTAATTGGAGGGTTTATTGTTAACATTAACAAATTGCGATCGATCAGAGAAGTAGGACTTAAACCAGTTTAGTGCGATTCCTTTAATGCCAACTAAATGTTCCAGTCTCTGTAAGAGGATGGTATGGTCAATAGTATCGAATGCAGCACTAAGATCTAATAAGACAAGTACGGAGACAAGTCCTTTGTCTGAAGCACTTAGAAGGTCGTTAGTAATTTTCACCAGTGCCGTCTCTGTGCTATGATGCTTTCCAAATCCTGACTGAAAGTCCTCAAATAAGCTATTGCTATTTGGAAAATCACATAACTGATTAGCGACTACTTTCTCAAGGATCTTGGAGAGAGGGAAGGTTAGATATAGGTCTATAGTTGGCTAAGACCTCAGGATCGAGGGTGGGTTTTTTCAGTAGAGGTTTTATCACAGCTACTTTAAATGACTGCGGTACATAACCTGTCAATAAAGACATATTTATCATATCTAGCAATGAAGTGTTAACCACGGGTAACGCTTCTTTAAGTAGCCTCGTTGGGATGGGGTCCAAGAGACAGGTAGATGGCTTTGCTGAAGAGACCTTTAGCATTAATTGTTGAGGGTTTATAGGATAAAAGCAGTCTAAGTATATGTCAGGTCTATTCGTTCTTTCTAGCAGTCTGTCAGTTAAAGGTGACCCATTAGAGGTTGGGGGCAAGAGGTGATGAATAGTATCTCTAATTGTTATAATTTTATCGTTAAAGAAACTCATGAAGTCATCACTACTCAGAGCTATAGGAATAGATGGCTCAATAGAGCTGTGACTATCTGTCAGCCTGGCTACAGTGCTGAAAAGAAACCTTGGGTTGTTCTTATTTTCTTCTATTAGTGATGAACAGTAGTCTGATCTGGCCTTTCTTAGGGTCTTCCTATAGGTTTTCAGACTGTCTTGCCAATCTAAACGACATTCTTCCAGTTTGGTGGAACGCCATTTACTTTCAAGTTTGCGCAAGATTTGTTTTAATTTGCGAGTTTGGGAGTTATACCAAGGTGCTAGTTTCCTTTGCTTCATCGTCTTCTTTTTAAGGGGAGCAACAGAGTCTAAAGTCGTCCGTAGGCAGGCCGTAGCATCGTCTACGAAATTATCAATTTGAGAGGGACTAAAGTTTACATAAAGATCCTCTGTTATATTACGGCACGGTAATGAGTTTAGTGCTGTTGGAATATCTTCCTTAAATTTAGCTATAGCACTGTCAGATAGGCTTCTAGCGTAGAAGCTTTTATCTAATTTCGTATAATCGGGTAGTAAGAATTCGAAAGTTATTAAGAAGTGGTCTGATAATAAAGGATTTTGCGGGAATACTATTACATCTTCAATTTTGATGCCATATGCCAGCACAAGGTCAAGGGTGTGGTTAAAACAGTGCGTGGCCTCGTGCACACTCTGACTGAAACCAATTGAATCTAGTAGTGAGTTGAAAGCAGTACTAAGGCTATTGCTGTCAACGTCCACATGGATATTAAAATCACCTACAATAAGTACGTTGTCTGATTTTAGGACTACACATGATAAAAACTCTGAGAATTCAGATAAAAATTCAGAATATGGACCTGGTGCTCGGTAAACAACAACAAATATAATAGGCTGTACTGTTTTCCATGTTGAATGCTGAAGGTTAAGAACGAGATTTTCAAAAGAGTTATAATTTAGTTTAGGTTTAGGATTAATTAACAGGTTTGAGTGAAATATGGCTGCAACTCCCCCTCCTCGGCCTGAGCCTCGTGGAATTTGAGTATTAATATGAGTGGGAGGAATGGCTTCATTTAGACTGACATACTCTTCATGGCCCAGCCATGTTTCAGTTAGACAGAATAGATCAATTTGATTATCGGATATCAATTCGTTTACTAGTATTGCTTTAGAAGACAGAGATCTGATATTTAGTAGACCGCATCTAATTTTCCTATCCTGTTCTATCATTGCAGTGGTAGTTGTAATTCCAATTAGGTTGTTAAGTATTGCCCCTCTTTTGGTTACCTGTGATTTAACTGATCTGAGTCGAGTTACAGACACTGTCTCGTTTTTTGGGGCAGGTTGTGGCTGACGTGAACTGGATGCTAAATTGACTATGTTTGAAGTAAACTTCTTATTACTTAGGGGATTCAACACTTTGTATGGTCTATTGTTGATTATAACTGGAATAGTTCTAGTACTACATGTTACCCTGCAGAAAACATTTTCAGATTCATTCACTTGTAAAGTGCCATTAGGATCAATACCTGGGGGCCATGAATCTGTGATATTTTCAACAGAATGTCAATACTTAACTTTCAGTGTGGTCGTTATGTTGTCAGATAGCAGTTATGGCTCCGTAGCAGACATTTTTGTAAAAATAGGCTAACGATTGTGTCATAACCATGCGACTTACTGTCTCATAGTAGAGGAATTACCGTATAGTACAGGAGATGCTCTCAGGCAGTTTCGACTTACATTCGCTGTTTAAGTTTAATTACTAATGTTAACTAGCATTTTAGTTAGCAATAATTAGCCTGTGCCTATGTTATCTCCTTACATATACTTCGCTTTGCCAGGAAGGTTTGGCAAAGCGAGACTAAGCAAACTTAGTCTCGCTTTGCCAGACCTTCCTCCACGGCGCTGCGGAGGAAGGTCTGGCTAGACCACACAGCATTCCGAGATAGGCGAAAAACGTGGTTTATTGGCATTTCTTTAAACCAATCACAATCAAGCTGTTAACCATAGTTAACTGTTCAGCTCCTCAGATCTCTGCAGGGTAAATCCTGACAGCTAGCTAGACCATCTGTCCAATCTGAGTTTTCTGTTTCACGACTGAAACAACTTTTGAATGTACACGTTCCACTAAAACAAGTTCCTTCCCGAGGCTATTTTGCAGAGGCTCTGTGGCTCCGTCTGGTGCTTAGCGCCGCCCAAGACGATTGTGATTGGTTTAAAGAAATGCTAATAAACCAGAGCACGTCTTCAACAGTGGTAGTAGTTTGTATATCTGCATTTTGGATGTAGAAATAGAAATCTAAACTTCAACATTCAATATATTTCTGATGTCTGTGGTTTCTTTTCTGTATGCATGTGTTGTGTTTGAGTCCCATCCTTGTTGTCAACCATTAATGCAAATTAGGACATGCAATCTCTGGATGTAGGAGAGTGAAGTAAAA
Source organism: Sander lucioperca (assembly GCF_008315115.2). Lineage (NCBI taxonomy): Eukaryota > Metazoa > Chordata > Actinopteri > Perciformes > Percidae > Sander > Sander lucioperca. Next base: position 32,791,515 of record NC_050179.1, on the reverse strand, counting down.
GGAAGGAAGTGAAGTAAAAGGATAACGCTAATATGAAGACATTATTTGTTGGAAAACTTAATTCAGGCTATCATTCTAATTATTTCCACTTGTATATGTGTACACCATGATAAGCTCAAGTTGAGCCAATCAAATCACAGACAATTTGCCACCAAAAAAAGATCTTATATGACTTACCAGCACAAACAGATGCGTGTTATGTTTTTATGACGGGGAAAAGTCCACTGCAGCCATAAAGCCGAGCAGATAAGCCGAGATATTAGTCAGACGAGGATCAGGTCACACAGGACAGACGGAGACATGGACGGGATTCATCCACACTTCACCGTGAGGACTTCCTTCAGCTTTCTTCTTCTGATTCTGCTTCAAACGTCCACTAATACCCAGCCCAGTGAGTACTGAAGCCTGCTGCTTCACCTGAGGCTTGCTTGTTTTATCTATGACTGGCGGGGTCACCTTACAGAAACTAGTAACAGTCTGCTAACATTTGACATAATACAGACAGACCTGTTCTAACTACTCCCAACGCGTACATAAATAATGTACAAGTGGAATAAAACCAGAGGAAAAGATCAGGGGACTGAAACAAGAAGACGTTTGACATTATGACAGCGCAGTGGAAAGTTTGTGTGGAGGCCAGTGAGGGGAGGGGTGGAGACATTTCCAATAAGCGCTGACATTCAATTTAAGATTTTAAACTATGATGATTCATCAATTTATCTATGAGTAAATTTGGGCCTTTATTAAACTTTGTTTTGTCCTCCCGTTGACCATGCACTTGTTGTCCTCTGTTTTGCCATATATTATAAATTATCACCCATTTATTTGTTACATCTTCTTAGCAAACTTCACTCCAACTTACTACCACTAGTTGTGCAACAAATTCTCACTCCTATCTCGTAAAATACGGACGCTTGGTCAGGTGCCTTTGTCGTTGTTATTGACGCTAAAAGTCTCCTTTAGCGTCATATAACGCGCTTTATCTAAACGCGCTGGGTCGGGACTATTGACGCAGTTATGTTTAGGAAAAGGTCGTGGGTGGGCTTATGTTTCCATGACACGCGGGAAGAACGGGGTGGTTGGGTTTAGGAAAAGAAGAAAGCGACTTTAGGAAACGTGACACGAACCCCGGTCTCCTGGGTGAAAGTCCTGTGTTGTTTGACCCATCCTCCCCCCTGACCAACCTCCCTACGTGGAATTTAGGCCTTTCATACTACTCGCTACTGTAGTCGCTCTTCGTTTGCCAGTTTATTAAGCAGTCAGGCAAAACATCATCACATTCATTGTATATGAAGAAAAAAAGGAAATGTTTTAAAACAAGTTTTAAAAAATTGTTAAAATAGTTTCTGGATCAACCTGACCTGTTAATAAAAGACTTGCGACATGGCCTACAGGCTGATAAAAAAAATATGCTCCGATCTGGCAGTGCAAGCAGAAAGCTGGGAGTGGACGTCAGCCTGAGCTACGAAACACTACAGATAAATCCATAAAAATGCAGAGACACCTTCAGATTGCGGAGGCAGAAGCTCCCTCCATGTTTCGGGGGATTATGTAACTTGTGTTTCTTCCTGCTCAGGACAACACATTGGTTACAAAATCATTTGTATTTAACCACAGCTGTCACAGCACGGACACCTTCTTTAAGATTGATAACCGTTGTGTGTTGAACTGTTCCAAGTGGTTCACAGTTCATGCTGTGTTTATACTAGTCGTCAACTAGAAAACATCTTCTTTTTTTTATTTTTTTTTAAACATTTAGAGTTAAAGTGCTCATATTATGCTTTTTGGCTTTTTCCCTTTTCTTTATTGTGCTATATATCTTTTTTGTGCATGTTATAGGTTTACAAAGTGAAAAAGCACAAAGTCCACCCCAAAGGGACTTACCTAGCCTGGTTGACACCAGACCCTTCTCAGTTGTAACTGAGAGTGGGTCTGGGAAAGGTTCATTGACAGTTCATTTCCAAAGGGGCGTCACCAACGGACGCCACTCAAATGCCTCTGGGCGCATTGGATAGTCCAACCAATCAGACCAACCATACAGGTGACGCTGCGCTTCGGTAGCCGTCATGTTGAATGTAAACAAAAAGCCGCTCGCCATCGCTGCGCTATCATCGTTGTGTAAAGCCCGCCTCAACGGTTGTGATTGGTGTAAAGCCCGCCTCAGATTGGTGCCTTGATTTTGGGGACATTGGAAATGGGCTTGAATGGGCTCTTTGCCAGACTGACTTGCAGAGCAAATCTCAAATTTGCCGGAAGTTCGTCAGGGTTTACCCGGGCTAGGACTTACCATCTCCAACAGAAAACACTGTTCACAAACTGCTCCAAACAGCTCTGTTGTAGTCCAGCCTTTACTTCAGAGACAAACGTGGTCACTTTGGAACACACGTTATAATGCTCACCTAGCTGCTAGCATGGCACGCCCTCATACTCTGCTTCTGACTGGCTAGTAATCCTTACCTAGGTACTGTCAGGGCACGCCCTCATACTCTGCTTCTGACTGGCTAGTAGTCCTTACCTAGGTACTGTCAGGGCACACCCTCATACTCTGCTTCTGACTGGCTAGTAGTCCTTACCTAGCTACTGTGCATGTGCGACTCCCAACAAAGATGGAACAGCAGTGAGAGGTCTCACTCTGTAGCTAAAACAGAGAGCTCAACACACAGGGTGAAAAGAGGAGCTGCAGCAATGTGCAGTACAACAAATATATGGTGTTTTTTGAAAATTAAACCATGTAAACCTATTCTGATAGAACCTCTAAATACAATTATGAACCTGAAAATGAGCATAATATGAGCACTTTAATGTCCGTAAGATTTTCATCGAGTTAACTTTCTAGAAAGTACCTATCTATCAAAAAGTGAGTTAAAACGATGGTGATTGAGCACATGACCCACCGATGAAAGCGCTTGTATTTGCTGCTTTGTCAAGTACTACAATCTGAGTGTCTGTAGCGACTTTCCAGCCCTAAAATCAAATTCAGCGGACAGTTAGTGTGATGCTTTTTATGTCAATCAGCAGCGGTTGGTCTCTCCCCGTCAGCCCAGGTGGAGCTTGGCAGTGTCGGTTATGCTTCATTTTATTGTACTCTGGAAATTGGAAAGACATTTCATCACTGCTAACTCACAATGGCGGACCAACAGACAGAGAATAAAGACAGTTCAACTTTGAGTCCAAATTAAAATATATATATATATATCCAGTCCAGTCTTCTGGGAAGGCTTTACACCTGATCTAGAAACCTGGTTTTATATATATATATATATATATATATATATATATATATATATTTTTGTTTTTGTTTTTTTTAGTTGGATAAATAAGGACTGATATTTTGCATATCGACTGGTTTATGTCTCTTGGACTTAACTGACTTAAATAAAGCTTTTAAAACACATAGGAGAAGCACTACTGCCAATTTTCAATGTATGATTTCACCAATAATTACTGTTTGTATTGTACACTTTGCAGAACTATAACCAGTGTTCTGACGATAATGCTGCCTTTGCTGAAAAATGCTACCTTATGTTTTTTGTATTTCCCATCAGTATTGTGACATCTTTATTTACATTTTTAAATACACACAGGGGTAAGAATATGGGGAGCATAGTTTGATACCCTATTGATGTATTTCCATAGAACAAATCCCCTATCAAATAAGGTGTTGGGGCAATTCCATTGCTGTGTGACGCTGTGTGTAGCCATAGTATTAAAGTATGGACTAATTGCCACAGCAAGGTCTACAGATTTCTGCGCATGAGTCAGTGTTTCGATTAGTTTGTTTTATTTTGAGAAGAGTACCTAGTTTTGTTTCAATTTAAAATAAACGCATTGACATATTCAACTATATTGGGTGACAACATATCTAAAAAGTCTTGGAAGCACGCCATCTACACCGGAGCCTCGCGTACAATACCAACCAAAGTATCAAGTATTTTTTTTTCTTTGTACTGGACACACAGAGCTCACACTGATGATCCATTTTCTAATCCATTTCTTCTTCTCTCCCACCAGTCTGTGAGGCTAATTTAACGGTGGACTTTGCAGAAAACAACGCGGTGGGTGATCTCGTGCAGACGATCACTATCCAACCAGGGGTGACCCTGGAGTTTAAACCTCCTCCTGCAAACCCCAACAACCCTTTCCGTCTCGAAGGAAACAATCTGATCGCTGCAAGCGTGTTGGATTATGAGGTACTGTAGGACTAATGGTGTCAACCAGATCCAAACCTACGTCTCAGTTCAGGATCTGAAGTCTGTAGTCTGAAAAAAATACCTGACCGTTGATCATAAAGTTTGTTTTGTTTACAGACTGCCAAAACTCATGAAGTCAGTATCATCTGCAGAGCCACAGATTCCATGGTAAAACGGTTTTCATACACTAAACATGTTAAACTATGATGCATTATACTGCACTAATTTTACCCTTTCTATTTTTTACTTTGTGGTGCATTTAAACCAGGGGCGATTCTAGGATCAGACCTTTAGGGGATGTGACACGGATACAGTGCCTTGCAAAAGTGCCCCCTGCTAAATCAATAATTTCATTAGCCGATATTCTCTGAGCTAGCTACTGAACAACAACGTCAGCTAACGTTTTTTGACACTATTATCACTATGATGGAACTAAACCTGACACTTTATAAGTCACAGTAATAATGACCAATTTGACACAATGTTCTAACATTCAGTCCAGAGTGTGATGTTGCCCCACAATGCAACACTCAACATAAATTAGGGGAAAAGAAAGTAAGAAAGCAAAGAACAGCAAAACACTAAAGGCCCTATTTTCTCTTAAACCTTTTGAAAGGCTGCTCCAGGTGCCTGATGAGGTTGATCACACTATTGAAGAGGTTCTCTGGGGGCTTGAGAAGGTTGTGAAGGTTACTGATCAAGTTCAACAGATGTTTAAGGAGCTTGTACAGGTTCTTGAAAAAAATGTACAGGTGCTTGAGGAAAAGTTCCCCTTGTAAAGGGTGTTTTAAGAGGTTCTACAGGCTCATGAAGGGATTCTCGAAGATGTTTTGGGTTCTTGCAGAGGTGATAAATGCTGCGTAAGGAGGTGCTCCAGGGACTTGACAAAGTTGTAAAACTCCTGAGAAGGTCATACAGGTGCCTGAGGAGCGTACCCAAGTTCTTGAGGATGTTGTTAAGGGTGTTTAAGGAGTACAGGTTCTTAAAATGGTTCTCTGGAAGCTTGAGAAGGTTGTAAAGGTTCTTGATGAAGTGAAGATGCTTGAGGAGCCTGTCTGGGTTCTTGACAAAATTGTACAGGTTCTTGAGTAAGTTGTAAAGGGTGTTTCAAAAGGGGCTACATGGTCTTGTGAAGGCTATACAGACTCTTGAAGAAGTTCTTCTTCAAACATATCCCAGAGAACGGTCGACTCGGTACACATGTGATATTAACCCCTAGGTTCATTTTGCGCCGGATTTCTCCTTTAACAGCTTTGTGAGAAGGTTGTACAGGTGCTTGAGGAGCGTATTCAGGTTCTTGATGACATTGTAAAGGGTGTCTGAAGAGTTTGTACATATTCTTCAGATGGTTGAACAAACTCTTGATGAGGTTCTCTGGGAACTTGAGAACGTTTTAAAGGTTCTTGATAAAGTTTCACAGATGCTTGAGGAGCCTGCACAGGTTCTTGAAGAAATTCTCCAAGTGCTTGAGGAAGTTATTAGTTAAGGGTATTTAAAGAGGTTCTAAATGTTCTTAAGAAGGTTGTGCAGGCTCTTGAAGGGATTCTCCATGTGCTTGAAGAGGTTTTAGGTTCTTGAAGAGATTATTGGTTTTTGCAGAGGTTATAAAAGGTGCGTAAGGGGCTTGACATGCAACTCAAAGACAGATGTCAGAATTTTGTGTTTTTGATTTATTTCATGTTCTTAATATTTTTAGTCACATATCATTTTCAAGTTGTAGTACACAAGCAATAATAGTATAAGATCAAAAGTAAAGAGTGCTCAAAGTTATGTCTCCTTGTTTCCAGCTGGACCTCATTATGATTATAATTGTGGAGAATCTGAATGATAACCCTCCAGTCTTTGATCAGAACACCTACCGTGTGAATGTCAATGAGGTAAGAAATACCTTTAAATACACAGGAATTATTGTTAAGACCTGACAATGACTAAATGTTGTTTTAATTGATTCCTTTTCCTCCATCCAAGTTTCTCATGAATTACAGTACCAGTATATGGCCAGAAGTATGCAAACACCATGTTCTTACATTTCAGACTCTAGTGTGCTTCCATCTTTCTTTTGTACCAACCATTTGTTTGTTTTTTGGTTGTCCAGTTTTTTGGTTGTCCAGTTTGGTGTGAAAGAGCCTGCCTGGCCTGTCATAAAATTCATCCAATTTGAGCTTATTAATGCCTATGATATATATATATATATGTAATGTAAAAACATACTTTTGGCCCTGTAGAGTATGAATAAAAACATAATATGTTTAGTTAAGTCTTTTGATAATACTAGTATCAGAGACTTTTCCGAACAAAGCTATGTTGTGGCAGCTAATTGAGGGTTGCTTCAGTGATTAATTCATTAAAAAATAATCCAAACTGTGTTTCATGTTAATGTTACATCACACTGACTGTTTTTGTCCCAGATGTCTCCTGTAGACACAAGCGTGGGCCGCTTCCCTGCCACAGACTTAGACGGCAACCAAATCTACTACAAACTGACGCCTGAATCTGTAAGACCTCGTGTTTGTTTTTCTTTCACCCCTCAGTAGTTCCAGAATTAGATGAGATATTCGTTTAATCTCAAGTACAGAAATATGAGGACACGTTTATCCTTGCCTATCACAAAGACTGAAAGAAGGGGGAAGACTGCTAAAGAGGCCGATCTAAAGAGTTTTTATGTTTCTTTTATTTGATTTCTGCAGACTGGTTTTAAACTAAGTTTGCCTACCAATCCGGAGCTCCTCGTTGAGACACCTCTCGACTACGACAAAGTCAAAAATGTCCAACTGATATTATCTGCTCAGGTGAGTGCTGTTCACTGCTGGTTCTAAACACTGATTTCCTTTTTCAATCATAACTAAAAATGAGTTACATTGTCTACAGAAGACTATAAACCAAATAAAAATCCAGAGCCAAAGTTTACACTCAGCCAGGGTATTTAAAAACACTATGTTTTCATGGGCAGGGCCTTCAATCTCTTTAAAAATGTTCAGACCTCACAGAATCTTGAGTCCCTCAACAGCTGAACCTTGTGAGACTATTTTATTCCAGTTTCTCAGACATCGGCAGACTGTCTATTATACTGAATCTATGTTGTACTGAAATAATCAGGTTGTGTTTTCTTTTTCTTTCTAAGGACACACCATTGGCACCGGCCAGTAGCAGGGTGTCATTCACTGCCAGCACCACCATCATGGTCACCATCTTAGACGTGGACAACAGGCCGCCGTGGTTCCAGCCCTGCAGCAAGCACGAGGTCGGGGGGGCTGTGATCTGCCAGAGTGCCGGCTACACGACGAAGGTCGTCTTAAACGAACAAGAGGTGCGACACTTTACCTGGAAAGTCCAGCGCTGATTCTGAACTGCCCCGTGACAAACGTAGATGGAGTGAAGCCATGTGATTTTGGCTGAACTGCATTATTTGATTCATGAGCCAATCAGCGAGCTCCCTGACTAAAGGTCCGGATATACTATTGGGGGTCTACTAGAATAGGTTTACATGCTTTGATGTTCAAAAAACATATTATGTTTTTCATACTACCCATTGCAGCAGCGCCTCTGCCTGAAACACTGTGTGACCTCTTGGCCCGCCTTCCTGAAAAGCCCACTCTGTTGTGATTGGTCAACCAAATTCAAACAAGCTGCTGGGCGGGCTGTGCTTGCTAAGGCAGCACCAAAGGGCAGCACAAATAAAAAAAACAGGGCTGGCTTTCTCAATCAGTGACATCACTAATTGAGGAATTTCAAACAGGAATGTGGGCGAGGCGTTTTTAGGCAGTTGAGGAAAAAGTGCTGTCTATGGGACAGATTTGGAGTGAAATTTGTTGTTTTTTTGTAGTTTTCATATCTATTACATACACAAACAACTAACACACTAAAAAAAAAAAATATATATATATATATATATTATCCAAAAAAGCATAATTGGGGCTCTTTAAATGCTGCACACATATAGCTGCCTCCAGAGTAGTAATAACTAGAAGGGCACTTGGAGTCAGATTTTTTTGCCTCAAAATTCGGTTAAAATTTGCACTACATTTGTATGAAAACCTGTCTAGGCTCTCCTCAAACCCTTTCATGCTGTTGCACTTGGTTGAACATACGAAAAGCGAAAGAAGTAGTTGTGTGAAGAATGAAAAAAAGAGAGCTTGAGAGAGACAAACCCTTACTTCCACACCTCCACACACCTGACAAATCACGTAAAGTAGCCTATGCACGATTGTTGGATTGTCAGTTTCAGACAGATATTGTTGGATGCAGCTAAATCTGCCGTCAGAAAGGAGGTTTCATTCAGACGCTGTTAGACAATCTGACAAGTAATTAGTTTGAAGCAGGCTGAGGCCTTAATGCAGCCTCTGAAGACCACTGTGCTCATGCTAAAGGACGACTTTCACTGCTGTGCCAGACACAAGATGATGATGAAGTGTTTTCTCCTCTGCAGACCGGAGTATTACCTCTGGAACCAGGACCGCTGTACGCCATCGACGGAGACTCAGGGATAAATGAGGCAATGACATACTCATTCTTGAATGGTGAGCATCGTATTATAATAAACAACACTCCATAGTCCCCAGACATACTGTAAGTTGTTGATGATTGGCAGGTAGAAGCAGCTCAGTCTGTCTGTGCTTTAGGAGATGCTGACGGTCTGTTTGCGATCAACCCAAACACGGGGAACATCACCATGCTGAAGCCGACCGATGTTTTGGAGACGATCAGTCTGACAGTGCTGGTAAAGACAAAACATTGACTTGTTTTTATTCGATTCGTTCAAATGATGGCGTCTTTGTGTCTCCACTGTTTTAACTGTTTGATGTGTGTTGTGTCCTAATGCTCCAAAAGGTCTCGGGTTTGTTATAAATGAAAGAATCACATCATTGTAACATATAAAACAAACAAGAAACTAAATTTCATAGATGCCCGAGACCGTCTTTTCACCAGAGCCATAGCAGCCACTGAAGAGTCTAAGGTCATGTCCTCAATTAGTTGTCAACTACTAAATTAATCAGCAACTATCTTGTTAAACCATTATTCGGTTTGAGTAATTTTTTTAAAAAGTCTCTGATTCCAGCATTTCTAAGGTAAATATTTTCTAGTTTCTTTGCTCCTCTATTGTGAACAAAACAAGACATTTGAGGACGTCATCTTGGGCTTTGGGAAACACTGATCAACAGTCCCCCCCCCTCATTTTCTGCCATATTTAGTTTGGGTTTGTACTTACGTAATGAAGTACCAGAAGTGCACACTTGGCAGTTTGGAGAAGGTTTTGGAACAAAGTTAAGATCCTACTGTAACAAATTAACAGAAAATCGAATTAAACAGTTAAATCAATACATACATGAGTCATTTATTGAAAGATTTACAGAGTTCAGAAATGTATTAGTTAGGTGGAGTTGGACTTCTGACTCAAGTATTTCTAAAACTCTGGTTACAGTCCTGCTGTTTTTCTCTCCCAGGCTGCTCAGAGGACGAACAGTTATCAGTTTGCCACCACCAGCGTCACAGTCAGTGTGCAGGTGAAGAGTCTCCACCCTCCAAAGTTTCAGAGTCCTCAGTACGAAGGTATCATCACCGCAGTGGGCGTCATGGCGATGGACCCGAAGAACAAGGACCAGCCGCTGCGGATCCTCGCCACGGATGATGACTACAACGCCACTGGGGTAAAGCACTGATTCCAGACTCTGTGCACTTCTACTGACTCAAATTGTGTTTCCATTTACCTATTTTTACGTGCATTTTCAATTTTGTGCATAAAAAAACTTGAGTGAAAACACATAAAAGTTTCAAAAAATTGCCAAACAGACAAACATGGGTAAGGTGGAAAAGTTGGAGTATCGATAAAAGTCAAATACAGCAAAGTATGATCTGTGTTAGTCTATATCGCCGGCGTTCAACTTCCGGGATTGTTCAGGTGCCGCAGGAAATTCCTCCAGATTTCACTCTTTTAAGACGGCTGTCCGTCACCTTCCGCTTTCTTTGTGTTGCAATTTTAAACTCTGGTGGATTTGTGAGGACTATGGTTAACTGCTCCTCAGATCTCTGCAGGGTAAATTCAGACAGCTAGCTAGACTATCTGTGCAATCTGAACAACTTTTGAACGTACACATGTTCCACCAAAACAAGTTCCTTCCCGAGGCTATCTTGCAGAGGCACCGTTGCTCCGTCCGGCGCTTAGCGCCACCCAAGACGATTGTGATTGGTTTAAAGAAATGCCAATAAACCAGCGCATGTTTTTCTCCCATCCCAAAATGCTGTGTGGACTAACCAGACCCTCCTCCGCAGCGCTGTGGAGGAAGGTCTGGCAATGCAAGACTAGATCCATGTAAACCTTCCCCACAAAAAATACATGAAACAAACAGAAATCTCTATCATGTTTTCCACATCAATTATATTTGTTTGAGATTTGACCAAAGACTCTCTATAACTAAAAGTAGTGCATTACACGCCTCGCCAATAGTATGAAACGCTACACACTTCCATAACTTATCAGCCATCCACACAACGTTCACTACACTTTTCAATTGCGGCCCACGCCCATTCAGGAGACAGGAAGTGTGTACTTTTTCAATCCATTGGCACCGCTTGAAATCTGCAATCTTTAGCCATGGGGTATCTTTGCTGGAGTTCTTTTAAAGACCCTATCTCGTTGTGTCCTCTTCTTCTGCAATTGTGTTTTGTGTTTTTTTCATACAATTTTTGGTACATTTTGATGGCAACTTGACTTCAGACATCGAGTTGTTGTAAAAGAAAACCTCTGATTTATTGGGTAACATTACGTGCTTTCGTATTTTCTCTGAATACATTTGCAAATATTAAGCCTTTATGGTTTTAAAATGTAATTCAGAGGTGTGGAGCAGACTTATTTTGCATCACATTTTTTTGGTAAACCCTCTTAATTCGTGTTCTGCCTACCTGATGTGCATCACAAACCTTCTCATTTCTGCCCAAACAGGGTCTAAATCCCCACATCACTTACTACGTTGATGGGAACAGTGATTTCTCCATCATTGGCGGCTATTTGTTCATGACAAAGGATCTCCCAGAGGCCACATTATCTCTGCAAGTGAGTTTAACAAACCTATAGTCAAACTTAAAGTGACTAATTGATGGTCATTTTCTTATTAAGCACTCAACTTTAACTTCCTACTTCCAGGTGGTGGCAATGGACACGTCTAACGAAGAATCGGCTACAGCTCGGCTCTCAGTGGAGGTGACATCAGGTAGGAAAACAACCTTCACAGATTGCTAAATATTGAAAAGTAGTCAACAAAACCAGTCTGGCTCCGCTTCATCTTTGGCTCAATGCAGCTTTTTCCTCCAATGTACTGCATGACCTTTAAATACATGCCAACATGAGAGTCAGAATGAAGAGCTTTTAGCTTGTAACATGCAACTAGTTTCTGCCACAGAACTTTTCCAGGAACCTTTTTATGAATTCAGGAAATGTATAGGCATTTCAACCAGAAGTCCCAGGGTGTACATTTATTACACTGGGTAGCCTTGTTGGGAGTGTCTTATCCATTGTGTGGGAAACAGAGGCTGATTATTTCCTGTCAACTGTGTTTAGTTGTGTTTTTAATTTGTGTCATGCATTCAATGTAGCACAGTCCTGTGGTTGGTCTGCCCTCATGCCACACAAAAGCAGCAACAGAGTTCACTTGAATGTAGTCAAAGACCTTTTCATGCCATCTTAGTGCATTTACAACACAGTGTTTGATTGGCAGCGCTCCAATTAGTTAAGTTAATTTAAATTGCAACATTAAGGTGTGAATGCTCAGGGTGCGTTCAGGCTGAACAAAAAGTGAATTTCAGGGACGGGCCGGCCGTCTAAAGTAGCGAGCGTATGTGACCCAAAGCTGGTTTGCTCCAGGTGGTGTAAGTAGACGTGGAGACACATCTGCATGAGTTGAACATTTTTCAACTTGTGTGAAAGATTGGTGCATTTCCTGAAGCTTTATGATTCCACTTCATGAACATTTACAAACAAATTAACAGGAAAACTAAACATCTGAAGTTCCTGGTAAGATTTAACATCAGGCCAGGGGCCTCATTCATCAGCCATCTTGAGCGCTGAAAATTCACTTTGCGTCCAGTCTGAAGCACCTTTTAAGTTCAGAAGAAAACAGATACATGACGTGAAACCATGAGCTTCAAAAAGTGTACTCTCCTCCCAGGTCTCACCACCACCAGTTTGCCTCAGAGCACTACAGACATTACGGTAACGACGTCCACATGGGAATCCACCACCGACCTCGGTACGACCAGTGAAAGCATCGCCTCCACCACTGATCCTAGTTTGACCAGTGAAAGCATCGCCTCCACCACTGATCCTAGTTTGACCAGTGAAAGCATCGCCTCCACCACTGATCCTAGTTTGACCAGTGAAGGAAGCGTCTCCACAGCCAGCACAGCTCACCCAGGTGGTCACTCTTTTCTCTCGATACCTTCAGTCATATCAAATGTTAATATTCGATGTAGATGGTAACCAACCCAGAAGATGAACGAGTCCACATCTAAGTTCCTGTAAAAGTCGAGTTCACACTGTGTTTAAGAGCTACCGGCTTTAACCAGAAAAGGTGTCTTGTTGTTGACATTCAAAGCGACCAACCACAGAGCTCTGCTTTGTCGTTTACTGACAGCATCAGGTCTGAAAAAGTGCTACCTGATTCAAACAGACCGACCTGAAACTCGTATTCCAGCTCAATCCTAAACTAGTAATAATGAACACCACCTCAAAAAACAAAAACTCCAACATGTAAAGAGACTTTGTAGTGAGCCTGCTGTAGATGGTCATTTAGCCTATGTTGCCTAAATCTCATTTAGTGCTTTTCTACAGGGAGATAGTTTGGAAAACATATGTGGACAACTTTGTAATTTGGTTGCAAAAGCAACCCAATAACCCAAAGCAATATCCCGCCCTGAAGTAGAGACGTGATGATTATCGGTTACATTTCTCCTGAGCCGATATCGAGTTTGTCTTGATTAGTTTTGGCTTTCCTTAGAAACTTTTTTCATAGTATAGTATGCCATAAAAATGACATAAAAAGTCATAATATAGTATGACATAAAAAAATCATTAAAGTCATAGTAAGACAAAAAAGTAATTTAAAAGTCATTAAATAGAAATAAAAAGTCATAAAAGTCATAACATAGTCATAAAAAAAGTCATAAAAGTCATTAGAATTCGTAAAAAGTCATTACAAAAGTCATTAAAAGTAAAGAAAAACTAATAAAAAGTCACAAAGGTCATTAAAAAAAGCCTTAATAAGTAAAAAAGAAAAAAAAAAGAAAAAAGTAATTAAAAGTAATAATAAAGTCATAAAAAGTCATAGGATAGTATATCATAATAAAAGTAATAAAAAAGTCACAAACAAAATGATTAAAAAGTCATAAAAAGTCATTGTACAGTATGTGATAAAAAGTTATAGTATAGTATGTCGAAAATTTGTCATTAAAAAGTCATTAAATAAAAGCCTGTCAGGTTAGGAATGACAACTTGTTGACAGGTAGTGGTTGCATTGCAACTAGTGGCACCTTGATTGTCACTGGAATTAATTCTGTCATTAATTGTTCAGTCCCAATCTCCAATTTGCTACTCTTTCCTCAAATTAATTAGTTTTTGTATGCTGTGTGACTCCCCACTCCCAAAACAAGGCCAGCTACACAGTATTTATACAATTTAAAGACAGCAGTTTATTTAAAGCTCTAAGTTGAGAGATGCCCAAAACAACAAACAGAAGTTCACTAGCAAAAACCCTAAACTTCTGTAACAAAAACTAAATGTATAAATGACAAGTCTATAATCTGAGCCCCTGACTTCTCACTCCTACAAAGCTGCAATTAGGTGTTTGTCTTAAAAAAAACTTCCCAAGTGGTTTGTCAATGAATATGCTACTTACAGAAAGTCTTTCATGACAACGCACACATCTAGATGCTGGTTTATTGTTGGAAGTGGTAGAGGTGAAAGAGGGAAGGTTGACTGTTGGACTGATGTCTTCCATTGGTCCAATCAAGAGGCAGTAATCCCTTCGAATGGACCAATTATAGGGCACCAACTGTTTCTCATCAGCCTTACATGCACGCGCACGCACGCACGCACACACACACACACACATACACACACACTCTGAGGAAAGATATCTGACACATCAAAACAAATATGACCCAGGGTTATAACAATTTAGACTGCAGTCACATTTAAGATTGACCGCCAAGTTGGTTTCTGACTGAGCTGTTTTTTGGTGACACCTGTATTAAGTGAGCTTTGTTCCTGCAGTGATCGTACCGTCAGGTGGCTACGGACTGGTGGACATGGCAGCGCTCGGTGCAACCCTGGGTGTCCTGCTGTTTATCTGTCTCGTGGTCATCGTGGTGCTCGCTGTTCGCATTCGTAAAGGGAAAGCCAACTGGAAGAAGATCTACGAAGCCAGCATGTTCCAAAGCTCTGTAAGTTCAAAAGGTTGTCAAAGTGCTCGGAGTAAGGGCAAGTACAGCGAGAAAAGAAATGTGTTTTAACAAATCCAGACTTGTACACTACCACTTAAATAAAGTGACAAACAAGCTGTTATCTTAAACCATCTAGCTATGTATCTGTCTGTCCAACAATTTGGTTCAGAGACAGATATCCATACAACTACCGGTCAGATTTCCACGAATATCTCTGCAGATATAAATGGCTCCCAGGGAATGAGTCCTGCTATTGGTCATCCCCCATTTCCTCTAGGACCATCTTTAAGACAAAATTTCCATTTGTGCTCAAGAAATCATGTCAAGTCATAATGCTCTGGCTTTTGTTTCCGGTGAATGTCTATACAAAGAATCAGCTAATAGGTCCTACATTTCATTAAATTTCCTTTAGTTTCATCTTTTTCTAAACTTCTTTTTTTCTAAACATAATCAAGCAAACAAAAACTAAATAAACCTATGTTTATTCAGACACGTCGACAACTGACGCTAGAGGGGTACATAGAGCGCTACAGTTTGAAGCATATAGGGCCATTGACCAAGCATCACTATTTGATAAGTTGTAATCTAGATTTTAACTGAATGTGTTGTCCCTCCACAGTTGGGTCAAGGTTCGGGCGGTCAGAAGGAGGGCATCCAGTACACCAATGAGGCCTTCCAGAACGATGAAGATGGAGGCAGCACTGGCTCCGGCAGTCCAGCGGGGGAAAGCGTAATGGCAGGGGACCTTGCGCTCGATGAAGCCATCGTGAAGTCTTCGGTGCCTCTGCACGCCCTCCTGCACGACGACACCAGCCACGATGGATCGGACAACGCCGACAGCGAGAAGGAGGTGAAACCCATCCTGACCAAGGAGAGACGCATGGACGACGGGTACAAGTCGGTCTGGTTTAAGGAGGACATCGAACCCGACGCCAAGGAGGAAGTGGTCATTATCCCAGACAGCAGAGAGGACGACAGCGAGGACGACGACGACGAGCAGTCGTCCAGCGAGAACGGAGACGACACCCGGCAGATAAAAACCCCGAGGGTCGTCTTTAATGAAGCCGATCTGGACAGTGGACTCGGGGTGAAGATGGATGATCCAGCAGAGGACTCAGAGGATGACGACGCGTTGACCGCTGATCTGTGAAAGAGCGCCAAAGGGAAAGACGAGTACATAGCGGGAACCACCCTCAATCAAATCTAATGATTCATTATCAGCAGTCTTGTAACCATAGATACAAAACATATTTATATCTATGGTTGTAACACTCTGCCTTATCAGTCCATAACAGCGGACCAGTGACCCGGAAGCAGATCTGAACGCACCTTATGCAAAGATTTTTATTTTTTTTTTAAAGTCAAGTAATTAGGAATCTGGAATTAATTCAGAAACTTCGCCTCGCATGTTTAAAGGTTTGAATTTTAAAGAAATGTAACTTTTTATTCATTATGTAAATACTTAACGTGTCAATAATTGATATAGTGTAACCTGATTAAAGATATTATACACTGGTATATATATGTTCATGTAAAAAAATGAGTCTGAGGCTACTGAGATCAGTGTAGTGGAAATACATTTCTGTGGACCCCTAGTGGTCCTTACTAGCATTGCAGTTATCGTCCAAGGTTTTTTTTAAACCATTTCATTTATTGATTTATGCTCACTACAATCAGACATGTATTTTAAACTTACTAACTTGTGTGTTAAGGCGTTACAGCCTAGCTTCAGCACCGTACGCAGGTGCGTAGGCATACAGACGTTATGAAGATGTAATAGAAGAAAGAATCAGCTCTCCCTGTAATTAAACACTGGAAAGTGGCAGTTACTGGTGTTTTGAGTTGATCATTTACTGGTTGTGTGTTGGTTGTTCAGGGCTGACAGATGAATACAACGAATCAAGGCGTTTAAAACTAGAGAGAGAAACAGCAGGTGATAAAAACAGAAACATGTCTGTTACGGTATGTGATAATAAAACCCTCCCTGCTGATGCTGAAGGCTGTAAAACATTATAACTCTGAACTTCCATCCAATGACACCCTAGCAGTTATCAGAAATGTTTGTGGTAACGCTGATAGAGAGAGGCAATTTAAAATATTGCACAGACTCCATTGCACACCGCTACTGAGGGGCAGGCTTGGTCTGGGCTCACCTAAATGCCCTAAATGTGACACAGAAACAGGAACACACGTACATATGTTTTGGACATGTGTAAAGATACAAAAGTTCTGGAGAGATGTGAAGGAGGAAGTGATTACCTTGGTTGGATATGATCTGAAACTTTCACCCCCTCCAGGGCATCTTAGCAGCTAAAGTGGGCAGTGCAAAAAGAGTCCACAATGCTAAATTGATTGGCATACTTTTGTATGTAGCAAGAAAGACCATTCTCAAGTTCTGGATATCTAAGAACACCCCTACACTGGATGATTGGTATAGGTAAGTATTGGAAATACTCCCGTTGGTAAAACTGACTCATACCCTGCATGACAATTTTGATGGATTCATCAGGATATGGCAACCAGTTCTGGCCGCGGTGGACCCATCTGTACTTAACTTTGTCTCACCCAACTAACAACATAGGATCTGACTACAGCCTGTTCTAGCAATTTGAATATAACTAGGCCTGCACGGTGGTGTGTCTTGTCATTTTTTAGGTTATTTTATCATTATTTTAGGGGTATGTCTCACTTTGTTCTTTTTGTTTTTTTAGTGTGATCCCTGCTGTGTTTTTTCTCTTTCTGTTGTTAATATGTTCAGTTCATGGAAAAAGTGGTTCTATACATAGCTGGAAATGGAAATGTGTGTATTGAATACCAGAACCCCAATAAAAAGAAATGTTTGTCATCGAATTAACTAAAGGAATTAACGCTCATGTTGAACTTGGGACATAAAACGGATGTAAATAAAAGTCTGTTAATGAAGAACATATTGTTTATTATTATTAATAATAATAATAATAATAAACCCTTACACTGAGGAATAAGACGCTTTATAATTTGTGTCTTCCGACTTTTATGATCATTTTAAAAAGGGGACATATCAGGGCAAGGGGATCTGTCGCTAATGAGCTAACGGCACTGTAGCTGCCTTGCTCAGATCAAGATTTAAGATTTCCTTTATTTTCATTTCTTCCCTTTTTTACATAGCCTACATAAAAAAAACAAATGCTGTTCCCCAAAGCGCAAGTTGTAAGCAATAACAACATAAAGCATTAAAACAGTAACAGTAGATAGGTCTGGCTCGCAGGCAAACTAGCTTCCATTGCTAACATGCTTAAAGTACCCATATTATGAACACACTTTTTCTGGGATTTGGGGTGTTATGTTGTGTCTCTGGTGCTTCCACACACATACGCACTTTGAAAAAAATCCATCCATGGTGTTTAGAGTGAGATACATTTTCTGAATGTGTCCTGCCTTCACTCTCTGGGTGAGCTGTTCAAAATCGACACGGCTTGTGACGTCACGAGCCGAAACGAGCAGGCTAACCGCAACCATTAGCTGGTAGCATTAGCGTTAGCATGCTAATGCTAGCATGCTAATGCTAGCATGCTACCTCGTTCTCAATAGCAAAGCACTGCTACAACACCACACAAGTTCACCATAATCTACAAAAGAACTACTTCCATGTGCGCCCTCATTTAGAAGTCTCCCAGCTAATCCTGCCTTGTAACTGACCGAAGTTGTAGAAACAGCCTTTCTTTTACTGTCTATGGAGCGAGCTAGCTGACATGATCTACATCTGAGCTTCTGGGCATGTGCAAGTGCAATCAAAGATAGTACAGAAGAAGAAGAAAAGAGGTCTCACTCTATAGCTAAAACAGAGACCAGCTGAAAAGAGGAGCTGCAGCATAGAGTTTAGATCAGGGGTCACCAACACGGTGCCCGCGGGCACCAGGTAGCCACCAAGGACCACATGAGTAGCCCTCAGGCCTGTTCTAAAAGTGAAAATTGAATATTGATATTATCTGTTTCCCACCTTGTTAAGCCATTGTTGATAATTATTGTGACAAATCATTAACATAATCAGTGTCTTCACATAGATGAGTATCAGTAATCATTAATAATCATATATAACTAAAGGCAAACTGAGCAAATTTGTTATTTCAGAAGAGTGTATCAAACTGGTAGCCCTTCGTATGACTCAGTACCCATGAAGTAGCTCTCAGTTTCAAAAAGGTTGGTGACCCCTGGTTTAGATTCTCTGCCCGAGCCCGAGCCCGACCCGAGCCCGACCGGACCTCAGGTCGGGCTCGGGCCGTTATTTTCCGCCACATCCTCGGGCCGGGCCGGACCCTTGATCAAGCAATTTTTTTTTTTTTTTTATCCATTACCTTATTATCCTATTTGGGGGGGGAGAAAGCTATGCCATATTCAGAAATATTATATATATATATATATATATATATATATATATATATATATATATATAGGCTATATAAAAGTAACAAATGTGTAGAAAAGTTAGGCTGCAGTTACAAAATGCAGCATGTGTCATGCGCGGAGTCTCCTCCTCTCGCACGCATCACACCGGGAGCTTGAAGATGTAAAGAAAAAAAGAAAAACAGGAGAATTAACTTTGAGCAAGTGTGGAGGAAAGTCAGAGGTATGGAAGCAGTTTAAACAAGTCGTGGGCAGTGACAACAATATGTTGTTCATCATTTTCTTTTTTTTTACGTTTCTTCATTCAGATCCACTTGCGATCCGTTCCATTCTAAACAAACAGCGCAGTTTACAGGCTTCGTCCTTGTTGTATTATTCTAAACAGCTTTCTGTAGTTCAAACAAATCTGAATTGTAGTTGAGAACGTCAGTTATAACGACCCACGTATTAAAAAATTGTCGGGTTTAAATCGGGCTCGGGCTCATAATTACAGTTAATGTGTCGGGCCGGGCTGGTCTCGGACACAACGTGCTCGGGCAGGTTCGGGCTTGATTTTTTCGATCTAAGCTCTACTGCAGCAGTGAGAGAGAGCACTGCAGTACAACAAAAATATGGTGTTTTTTGAAAATTAAACCATGTAAACCTATTCTGGTACAACCTTAAAATACAATTATGAACCTGAAAATGAGCATAATATGGCTGCTTTAAAGGTCCCATATTGTGCTAATTTTCAGGTTCAAACTTGTATTTTGGGTTTTTGGAACATAATTAATTGCTTTAATGTTTTCATACTGTCTGTCTAAAAAGAACCTGTATTCACCCTCTCCGTTTTAGCACCTGTCTCTTTAAGCCCCCCTCCCTAAAAGCCTAGTCTGCTCTGATTAGCTTATGAGAAAAATATGGTGCATGAATATTAATTCACTGTTTTTACTGAATATGTTATTTAATCCTCAAATAGAGAAGCGTTATTATGGAACCCACGCAACTTCTAAGCAAGACCTGCCCTTCAATAGCATCCACACACACACTCTGCTATTGGCCAGGTGTCCATGCTTACGCAAGGTAACGTAACCCGATTTGTTGAGGTCCTATCCCCTGACCAATCGGCTACCCTAACCTTAACCACTCGAGGTCAATGCCTAACCCCAACCAATCGAGCTTCTTCGTAGGACGGGACTTGCCTAGAACTTATGTCGGATCCATAATAACGCAACTGTCGGTACACGATCCGTTCTGCCTGCACGATCCGTTCTGCACATGCGCAAGATAATACTGTTTTACCGAGGATACGACCTGCACGATCTGTTCCACGCTAGCCTATGGCTAGCCTCCACCGGGAAGCTAACGTTAGTTTAGCTAACAGCTAATTCGGCTAACCGCTAGTGACAGCTAGATTCAGACTAAAATAACGTTAACTCAAACGTAATGGGAAAAGCAGGCTACAGCTAAATTAAGACTTCACAGTAAT
This sequence comes from Sander lucioperca, assembly GCF_008315115.2. Classification (NCBI taxonomy): domain Eukaryota; kingdom Metazoa; phylum Chordata; class Actinopteri; order Perciformes; family Percidae; genus Sander; species Sander lucioperca. The sequence continues at coordinate 32,771,043 of NC_050179.1, read as the reverse complement.
AACAATAAAGACAAGTATTGAGTAATTGTATTTTAAATGAGCACAAGTAAAGTAGAACTGACGTAACAGCTGTTATATATGTTACGTGTTTGTTATATATGTCAACGTTTATTTTCAAGTTTTATTTTGAGGGTCTTTTAAAGTTATTACATGCTGTCTCAGCTAGCAGTTAGCCGAATTAGCTGTTAGCTAAACTAACGTTAGCTTGCCTGTGGAGGCTAATGGCAGACCGCTACAATCAGCTAGCGGGTAGCCGAATGAGCCGTTAGCTAAACTAACGTTAGCTTGCCTGTGGAGGCTAATGGCAGACCGCTACAATCAGCTAACGGGTAGCCGAATGAGCCGTTAGCTAAACTAACGTTAGCTTGCCTGTGGAGACTAACGGCAGACCGCTACAATCAGCTAGCGGTTAGCCGAATTAGCTGTTAGCTAAACTAACGTTAGCTTGGCTGTCGACCGGAAGCGTGGAACAGATCGTGCATTGTCGTAAATCCTCGTACAACTGCGCATGCGCGAACATTTTGCGCATGTGCAGAACGGATCGTGCAGGCAGAACGGATTGTGTACCGACAGCAACCATACAGTCTATGAACGCAACAGAGAAGACAAACTTTCCTTCTGAAACCACAGAGCAAGAATCCAACCTGCGGATGATTCTCTACTGACACCAACAGACGGAAGCCGGTAGTGCACAGAAACAACAACATGAGATTGTCAGTGTTTGACATTTGATTTTATTTAGATAAAAACATCACATTTTTAACAACAGAAATCATATCATTTTAAAAAAGTACACCTATTTGTACAATGCCACCATTTTATAAAACCGTTATTATTATTTTTAAAGACACAAACAAGCAGACAGAGAAAAGTTCACAACGTTTACGAGACGAAAGTGAAACCTGAGAAACCACAAAACAAACCGAGGAAGATTAGGAGCTAAAGCAAGAGAGTCAGGAAGCGCGTACAACAAAAAGTCTCAATTAGGCAACATGGCGTTAACAACTGGCATCGATATTAAAATCAAAAATTAAAACCGTTAAAAAATTTTTTTTTTAATAAACTGCATTAAAAACTACAAAAGATTTGGCAACGAAAGAGCTTTGTGAGGCTCGATCACACCAGTGAGAAAGATTTATCAAAACTGTGTATTTGAACAAACATTCATATAATGTTACTGACAAACAGCTTTCATTTATGCTGCATATTTCATGTTTAGAAACTATTATTATTTTTAACCCACGTTTTCATTGAAATGGAGGGAATTTGATGTGAAATTAAAAGGGGTAAATGCTGGTGGGACAGCCTTCAGACTGATTGAGTTAATACATGATTAATACAAAGTTACAGACCGGTGGTGATCGGCAGGAACATACACATTATTATAAAATGTACATAGCTGCACTTTAGCTGACTATCAAACGCTGCAAAGAAAGTTGTTTTCTCATTAAACTTAAAAAGCCTGACAGGTGTTATGCAGGGGGGAAAAAAGCATACATGTTTATGAATGCTAGGATCAGAGGAAAATTTAAGAATATCAACGTATCTCGGTTCAAATCAAAAACTAAAGCGGCTCATTAAGATCCCATTTATAGCAATTTGAGAGCAACAATTATTAATTTGTGTGAACACATATAGTTGTTTTATTCTATGACACCTATGGCTCTGTACAAAGTAAAAATAGAAGCTGAACTGAGAAGAAAAAACGTCCTGGTGTCGTTTTAAGTTGTTTAGCTTTAGCCGATTAGCTAGGGTCAAAAAAAAGAAGCTAAACCAAAAAAGAAAAAGTCAATATTTAGCCATTTCTTAGCCTCTTAGCTTATTGGCTTTGAAAGAAAGCTAACCCTAAAAGGCAACTGAACTGTGATTAAAAAGAAAAGAAATTTAGGTCATTGTGTTTTCAATTGTTTAGTGTTAGCCCATTAGCTAGGGTTAGATAAAAACATAAAAAGGAGCTAAACAAGAAAAAGTCAATATATTAGCCATTTTTTTTGCCTCTTGGCTTATTGGATTAAAAAAAAAAAAAAAAAACTAAACATAAAAGATAGCTGAACTGTGATTAATAAAAAAAAAAAAATCAAGTGATTGTGCTGTAAATTGCTTTAGCCGATTAGCTTCAAGCTAAGAGAAAAGCTAATATTTGGGACAAAAAGTCAACATTTCACGTCAGTGTGGCTTCCGTTTTCTTAGCTTTAGCTCAGCGATTGAGACAGAAAGTATGACTAGACAAACTGGAGTATTACAGGTTGTATCTGTGTTGTTAGCTTTAGTTTTAAAGGTGCAGTAGGTAAGACTTATAAAACTAACTTTCTGTCATATTTGCTGAAACTGACCCTATGTTGGAGTAGAACTACATGAAGCAGGTAATTTAAAAAAATTGAAAAAGCCTGTAGTGCGATTTGCAAAAATCCACCGCTCCCTGTTCAGATGCACCAATCAGGGCCAGGGGGGGTGTCTAACTGCGTGTCAATCACTGCTCATGCACACGCATTCATTCTCCCTTGTGGGGGGAGGGGCTTAAGAGACTGAGAAGTTGTCAATGTTCAAATTTTTTGGCTAAGTCCTGGATCTTCACAATCCTACCTACAGCACCTTTAAGCTAAGACAAAAAAGTTAAGCTGAAGTTAACTTTGTGGTTTACATTAAATGTTTTACAACATTCATATATAATACAAACAGCCTCTTACCACCACATAAAAAAAAAAATCAGCAACATACTATAATATTAACTGACTGTAAGGCGTAGCTGCTAGGTAGAATACAGAGTTATATAATGCAATTCCCTGAAGACACTAATGTAAATTAATGAGGTTGAAACAAGTTTATCTGCTAATACTGTAAGAAAAGAAAAAAATCGTTATTTTTTTCAAAAACTTTTCTTTTTTCTTCAGAAGTAGGTGGAATGCGTTCAGAAAACCTTTTCAGCACTAACACGTGTGTAGTAAACTTCCCGGTGTAATATTTATCAGTGTAACGTTGCAGTTAGGATGTAAGGAAGGTAAGTAAAGTCTTAAATGTCATTATAGACTTAATATTTGGGGGTTTTGAACTGGTTTTAGAACCCAACTAAATAATTTGATAGTTGCAGCCAGTCTTGCCAACTCTTTTCCAATGAAAGTAGCTAGCACTAGCTCCAAAAGTCGCTGGATGACGTCATCTGCGCATTTGCATAAAGTTTAGTTGCTGTGTCGGCTGCACGCCGCAAGAGGAAAGGGACAGACCCCGAGTTGTTGGCAGAAGAGCCGTGGACTACTCTGAACAGCATGCATGGAAGTCAATTAAAATATATCTCGCTTTTTTCCTGATGGTCTGAAGTCGCTAAATTTGTTCGCTAGTCGCTTTTTAGAAGTGAAGTCCATAAGAGGGTCTGAAAAGTCAATAAGCGGTGTGTCTGTGTGTGTTTGTGTGTGTGTGTGCTGCGGGCAGCGGTGTGTCTGTGTGTGTATGTGTGTGTCTGTGTGCGCCGCTGCCCGGCCGCACGTTTGGAAGTCTATCGGTAACGTTAACAGACAGTGTGTGAGTCTAATGATGGAAAGCCGAAAAGGGAAAGGTGGCGCTGAGAATATCAGACTCAAAAGGAAAAAAGGGATGGTGTTGTTGGGCTGTGTGTTGTTCATTCCCCCCCCCCCCATGTGTCTGTGCTCTGCAGCTTTGCTCGTTGAACCAACCAATCAGCGCGCAGCTCATCTAAATATTCATGAGCATACCATATAAAGGGAGAAAACCTTTCGTTTCATTCAAGGAATATTTCACAGGGTTGCATTAGGGAGCATAGAACAGCACCCGGGCTATTTTCAGCCCAACCAATGTTACATACCCTATTAGGAGACCTTAAGGAACAGTGTGAAATACCCTTTATAATCATTCTATCACCCCTTTAACAAGGAAGACGCCCTGTCATTGTTTGATGCAAGTGTTGTTATGTTTGTTTAAATATGTTTGTCTCTTTATTAACTTATAAAGTATTAACAAATTCCAAGGCTGTTTTGTCCGACCAACTGTCCTACACTTTAACATATATTTAGTTTACAATGATATATGAAACAGAGGAAAGCAGCAAATCCTCACATTGGAGAACAGAGAATGATTTGAGTTTTCGATTGACCGGTGACTTAAATGATTGATCAATTATCAAAATGTCTATTGAGAGTAGTTATTTCAGCACTGACTCATTGTGTAGTAAACGTTCCGGTGCAATATATGTCCGTGTAATACCTCCATCCATGGAAGTAAACTGAGTTTACACCTGACAGGTGCGTTGGTTCAGCTGACCGGCCTGAACAAAGTGCGGTGATAACGTTCAAATGTACAAATGCTTCTTTTAGATCATCAACCACTGATTTGTTTTTATCAGTGTTCCTGCAGATGTGTCACATTAAAAGCCTTTCAAGTAAGAAAGGAATTGTGCCCTTGGAGGGCTTTTAATGTGAAGCATCTGTGCAGGAAGTGTTGAGCTTCAATGACTGCAGGGATAGAGTAAATAAAAACAACGGCAAAGAAGAAACAACTGGAAATAATCAGTGTTTGAGAATAGTATTAGTATTATACAGAGAAAGTATTTTTAGCAGAGTGGCGAGTGTGACATGACTGTTGTACAGAAATCAAGTGATTATTATTATCATCATTATGTTTCAGGTAACGCCACCTTCCGACCATTATTTGAGATTTAAATCCCAGCCATTCATTTGAGAATTTATGGTAAATTAACACTCAAAAAGACGTAAAGTGGTCTGCCTTGGGGGGAGCTTTCTGCGAAACGGTTTAAGAACAGTGATTGGAATGGTTATCGCTTGATTCGGACATAAAATCAGTGATTTGTTAGAATCGGATGATGTAAAAGAGCTCAACGGTGACCGCCTTTGACTTTTCGAATGGCTCTTTTTTCCGGAAGTGATTTTCCCCATTCAGGCTTACTGTTGAGCTCTATATTAATCAACCAGTGATGTCACGGGATCATTGAGTTTGTTGGCTGAAGAGCTGACCCTGATCATGCGAGAGCAGCTCAATCGGACGTCAGCAGCTGTTTCAAGACGTCACTGGCGAATACAGTGAAACAGGTCCAGTGTTTGTGTGTGCGAGGGCAGCCCGTCGCGTGACGGCGTTACTATGTCTCCGGTTCGGTGGCTGTAGCCATGGTAACGATCTTCATGTACTGAGTGAAGATGGCGTCGAAGGCCTCGTCTCTGTGGATCATCGCGCCGAACACCATCGGCTGCAACAGAGCAGAAGGTAACTAAGTCCATTAACAAGTTATTTTTACACCGTGGCGTTGCTACTTCCAGTTAAGTAAAGCATCTGAATACTCTGCTGACAGTCTCCACCCGGGTCTCACTGTTGTGAGCGTGCCTCGGTATTATTTAACTAATTCTAACTTTGACATTATGTCAGATCAAAGCGCCCTCTGATCTCTTACCTTTTGGGTGGATGGTGTCGCTATGGAGATGCCCATCCCAGATCCAGGCAGCACAGACAAAACTTTGTACTGCGAGGGACAGAGCAGACACATTCAAAATAAACTTTATTGTCATGAATCGGAATCAGTTACTGTTGCAAAAGAAAGTTTATGACACACAAAAAAAAAAAAAAAACGCGAAAAAGGACAAACTCTAATTAACCTAAGGATGAATAAATGATTGATAACAGCAGCAACAACAGGAACAAGTCACAAGGAAGAAACAGGGGAGGACGTTGGAACAGATCCAGAGACTCGACGTACCTTCTGGATGTCAGTGATGTCGAGCAGTTTGATGACTTTGTTCCTCTTGGAGGATCCAGATCTGGAGCTGGAGCTCTCGAAACACAGATGACTGAGGAGAGAGGACCAAACTCAGAGCTCCAGCTTTAAAGGTGCAGTAGGTACGTCTTATGAAACTAACTTTCTGTCATATTTGCTGAAACTGACCCTATGTTCCAGTAGAACTACATGAAGCAGGTAATTAAAAAAAACACCTACAGCCTGTAGTGCGATTTGCAAAAACCCACCGCTCCCTGTTCAGATGCACCAATCAGGGCCAGGGGGGGGGGTGTCTAACTGCGTATCAATCACTGCTCATGCACACGCATTCGTTCTCCCTTGTGGGGGCAGGGGCTTAGGAGACCGTTTTGGGCTTTAACAGAAAGGAGGGGAGGGACTGAGAAGTTGTCGATGTTCACATTTTTTGGCTAAGTCCTGGATCTTCACAATCCTACCTACAGCACCTTTAATAGTTTTACATTGTACACCAAGTTGATAAATAATTTACTGTATTACGGTATTTCTAAACGTGTTGGTCTGCGCGTATTTTAACTCACGTATTAAATTTAAAGTTAAAATACTTGAACGAGAGAGAGAGAAACTTGTGTGACGCTGGGTCACTGAAGCTTATAAATTTAGATCCTCCTGACGTCCTGCCTTTGTTGAATCAGAAATGGAGGAACAAATTATTGTAGCCGTCTGCGGGCAACCAGAGCTCTTTAGTACCTCATTATTTGGACTGTGACTGGACAAAAAAAAAAAAAAGATGATTTCTTGGAGGAAAATGCAGTACTGCTGCTGGGGCCTACAGCACTTCACCTGGTGGGAGTAACGCGATTAAACACAAATGATCCCAATATGATCCTGCCATTAAAGCAACGCAAAGCAAATATTCGCGGTGGTGTGAATGCGCCACAATAAAAGTTGTTCTTTGTACTACTAAGTGCCGTGGGAGTTGTGACCTCTTTAGACTTTTTGCACTTCTACCTGAACCTAATACAGCACCAGTCTCTTATTTCCCTCCGGTCTCTATCTCCTTTGTTCCCCTCGTCTCCGTACATTTATAAAAGGTAGATTAATACAAAACAAAACAACCTTTTGAAGGTTTGTTCTCAGTACGGTGCGGATTTCAATATCAAATATAATGCAAATAAGAGCAATATTATGATTGTTAGAAGTAAAGGAAGGCAGGAAATTAGTATTTCCTGATTTTCTTTTTATCTGGTACTGCCCTTATAGCGTATGATGAGATTAAATATCTTGGCCATCATATTGTTAATGATTTATCAGATGATAAGGACATCAACAGACAGTGTCGCAAGGTGTGTGCTCAGGCTAATGTGCTTGCACGTACATTTGGCATGTGTCCTGCTAATGTTAAGGTAGCTTTATTCAAAGCATTCTGTCCACCACTTTATACTGCCCACTTGTGGCGGACTTACAGAAAAAAGAACATGCAGAGACGGACTGTAGCGTATAATGATGGCACGAGACTGCTTCTAAAACAACCAAGATGGTGTAGTGCTAGTCAAATGTTTGTTAGTGTTGGCGTGCCTGCCTGTTCTGCCTTAATCGATACATGTGGAGAATGTCGGTCTCAGAAAACCGAATTCTACAAGCTTTAGCCCACCTTGATTTTAGCTCTGTCAGGTATGCATCTAGACTGTGGAGACACTGGCGCTCCTGTTTGTATATTACAGGTGAAGGTTGTTGACCTTCTATTAATTTATATAAATTGTACTGTATATTTATTGCTATATGTTTGTAAATATTGTCATTTGTACTATGGACTATGGACCTTCCATTTGTGTCCTGGATAAAGTTATTATTATTATTATTATTATTATTATTATTATTATAATAAAGCGTCACAATAAACACGTTTCGCTCAAGTTGACACATGCAGACGTGTCTTCGCTTCAGTTCACGACGCGTGGGCGAATTCACATCCACAACCACGGCCACTCTCGTCCAGCTGACAGGAAGTGAAGGACTTACTTCTCGGTGACGTAGAGGACTCCGTTGCGGATGTAGTCTGTCGGTGTCTTCCGGTCTCTGTTGATGAGGCAGCAGCGCCAGCCGTTCTCACACACTGAGACAACAACACAAACAATCAGACAACAGGTTACACCACCTGCTGCAGGCGAGGTCAGGTACGCTTTGTTTTAGCAGCCACGTCACACATGGTGGGTATTTGCCAGATTCCAGTGGTTTTAGACTCCGATGCCAGATGTACGTACATTTGCGAAAGTAGCGTTATCAGCGCCATGGCCAACCCGCAGAAAGCGCACGCTGTGATACTTCAGCTTACGTCGTATTTACCAAACCTGCAGTTCATCGGGTAATCGGCGCCTTTCTATCGCCCACTATACCGTAACTTGCGCTCCACCTGTACGGTCCAAGCAGCGCATGCGGCTTTTCAAGACCCCAAATGTGCGATCAATCACCCCCCTCGTCTGAATGTGTGCCCGGTTGTAATTTTGCTGAGCTGCTGTTGTTGGGTTGTGTAATCGGGTCATTAGCCATGGTTGTTATTTCGGCATTAGTGGTGGGGAAATGTATGTATTGACTAGTGCGCTGTAGTAAAATGTTAAGTACCGGTGCTATGATACGGCTGAGTGCAGACTGCCATATTCCCACTGCTGATGCTATGACTGAAATGATCCTGATGCCCATTTTTGTAATGTAGCGAGGAGTTTAATAGCTGCTGGAATAGAATGTGAACGCTGAGTCGGAGATTCAATGTCCTCTTTGATTTCTTCCAGTAACTGTAATATTGCATGGCTGCTTAATCTGTAACGCTTAATGATTTCGTGTTCACTCAACTGAAAAAGTGTGATCCTTTTAGCAAAAATCTTTTCAGCTCGTCTCCTTGACCTATCTTTGTCTTGATCGGATTACTGCTGCCATTTCACCAGGAGGCATATGCGAGGAAACCTTGTGGCTGGTTTACACCTGCTTTTAAGAGGCGGACAATTTTCACCGCAAAACAGAGACGCGGTCGTGGGAGGTTTTTGTACATACCGCGGAATACATAATTAGGTGGACTTTACGCTTCCCCTCCCATCTCTTTATGGGAAACTCCCACTTTCCCCTTGACCCTCTCGTGAATGCATATGCATGACACGGAAAAGCGCAATTTGTAATTTTCAGTCCCCGCGACAGGCAGTCTGCGCTTTTACCTCAGTGTGGCCTGTTTGTACAGACCTCGCCATGCTTTTACGCGCACGTTGCGAAACAAATACGCCTGAAGTGGGCGCAAAAGCGTTAGTACATCTGGCCCTCAGAGTCAAATTTAATTTCGACATTTTTTTAAATAAATGAATACAAAAGTCAGAATTCCCCTTCAAAGTTTAATTCCTGACACTGTGAAGACTTTGAAAAAAGCATTGAGACACTCATGTTTGGAGATAAAACGTATAATTGAACATTTAACTGAATAAATACTGCAATAGGAAACTTATTTGACTAAATTATTGGCTACGGTCCTGCAAAGTGTGTACAAAGAGTATAAAATATTTTTGTCAGCCTGAAGTCGTTTAGTTTGAAATCTAAAGCCAAAATGTTGTCTGTACACCACTAGTCTACATCCATGACGTTCCACTTCGGGGATTGCTCCGGTGCCGCAAGAAATTCCGCCGGATGCATGTCTTTTTGCCGATGTCCGTTTCCTTCCGCTTTCTTTGCGTTGGAATTTTAAACTATGAGGACTATGGTTGACTGCTCCTCTGCAGGGTCAATCGAGACAGCTAGCTAGACTATCTGTCCAATCTGAGTTTTCTCTTGCACGACTATTTTGCAGCGGCTCCATGGGGAGCTTAGCGCCACCCACGACGATTGTGATTGGTTTAAAGAAATTCCAATACACCAGAGCACGTTTTTTCTCCCATCCCGGAATGCTATGTGGACTAGCCAGACCCTCCTCCGCTCCGCAGCGTGTGGATGGTCTGGCAAAGCGAGACTAGTACACCACTGACCCTCCCCCTTCCTGTCGTTCCTCTCCCACCTGTCAGAGGGCGCTCACTCTCCGGCAGGTTGAAGACTTCGTGAAAAGCTCCTCTCTTGGTGCTGTAGTACCGTCCTCCATCCTCGTCCCGGCTGACACCCAGAGGAGCTGCAGCACCGACGCTCCCTCGGGCGCTCGTCGCAGTGGGCTGGACAAGGGACGGGGGGGGGGATAGTTATAGCCTCAGAGTGAACAAACAATATCCTGATGATTTAGAGATTCTTATCCGCAGCAGAACAAAAATAATTCACAGTTTGTCCTGAAGGTGGCACTAGAGGAATTAACCAACATTAACTTTGTGACTGCTCCTAGGCCTCAAGACCTATTAAGTCCCTTTGGTTGCTGGGATCTGGGGATTGGCTGATAAGGACTAATGATGGACACCTGGATGAACTGATTGCTCACATGTCCATAAAGAGGAGTCCTGGGCAGTCACTCTCTGTCTCTCTCCCTCCTCAAGGTTGCTTGGTTTGTCTGGACTTTGGGTTGAGTTCCTTTTGCGTTCTAACATTGCTACACCTTCACACATCCACACACTACACACAGTACTGATAAACTGATAGCATGTTTAACTTTGTTTATTTAAATATATTTGATTTAATTGAGCAAACATGTGTGTTCTCCACATTTTGTCACACCTTTGAGCCAGGTCATGACATGGGGAACCTTGAGGAGGGAGAGAGACATTATGGACATGTGAGCAATCAGTTCATCCAGGTGTCAATCCTCAGTCCTTATTAGCCAATCCCCAGATCCCAGCAACCAAAGGGACTTAAAGCAACACCAAAAATTCTTTTGTACCTTAAAATAATGTTTCCAAAATTGTTTCAGTGGTTCATCAACTCGTAACAGGGTGAACGGCACTTCTGCATTCGCTTTACGGCCCTCTATCGGCTATAAGTGCACTTTGCAAGTTTGCCAGATCGGGTAGCGGATCTGTAGTTCGAATGAGACATAATGGACACAATTCCGCTTCCAACCTGTAGGGGGACCGAAGAGGAAAAGTGCTTTGGTGTAGCTTTAATAGGTCTTGAGGCCTAGGAGCCGTCCCAACTTTCATGTAGAAAATAGTACATAGATTACAATAAAATCCCCCAAATGGTGGAAAAAATCTGACACAAACATTCAGATGAAAACTTTTTAAAAGTGTTGATACAAACCTGAAAAACTGGTAGAATCTAACCTAAGTTTGTCCTAAAGGAAGGCGCTAGCTAAAGGAAAGGGGTCATTCAAATCTAAAGGGGGAAAAAAATCTTGGCGATGCATCGAAAAAAGTTGGATAATCTTTGGAGTCAAATAAGCATTTGTTTAACAAATAAAATATGGCCAAAGTGGTTTCATGACAAAAATATTATATCCGAGTATGAAGTTTAGCTTCTTTGTATTGAGGGCAACAAACGCTCTTCAGAAAAGCAGCAATTGTACCACACATCACCTGATCTACGGCTTCTGTACCTGACTGCTTCTGCCTGTGTGTTGTGTTTGATGTCTGAACACTATGTGACAACGCCAATGTGTGTTGCACTCTAAAGCATCGGTCCAGTGAAACCAGAGGCAGAAATCTGCAACTTGAGTTAGGCTAATTTATTTTAAAACCCCAAATTTCAGACCAAAATTCAAGGAAAGACACAAAACTCGGGTAAGAACAAAAAAGATTTGGGGTTAGATCCAACTCAGTTCAGGTACAAAGATAACATTTGGATACAAATCTGAGTAAAACCCAGAAAATTAGTAAGAAGTAACAAGTAATCTTAACAAGTAAGATCTGATGAGGTTTGTCCTGATCATTGCGCCAGAGGGAAGGTTATTACAATCTAAAGGCGTCATCCTCTGGAGAGCAGGAATACAACACTGACAATCTGACTAGAGGGTTTTGGGATATCTTTATCTAACAGACTATCACCGTCACTAATAATAACAGCAGCTGATTGGTTACATTTATGGTACGTGTCCACTGGCAGAGTCATTTCCACGCTTCCCATTCATTATGTAAGCAGCCGGGCAATGCATTCTGGTAGCGCCGGGGGCAACTTTTGAGAGATGGATCATCGAGTTGCCCGCTCCTCAGTTGCATAAAGTCGAGGTCCAGGCTACTTTATGCAAATCAGGGGCACGAGAACTCAACGAAAATCTTTTAAACTGACTGACTGTGTTGATCTAAAATGAAGACGGATTCAGCAACTGCATAGCATATTTTTTTTTTTCAGAAACACATTTCGGTGAACTATTTTCATAAAATAAGCAAATGTTTCCAAACGAGCCGCCGTGTTAGTTCTCTTTGAAATCCGGGAGCAGACGGCCCACGAGTGGAGCGTTCCTCCAATCAGGTGCAGCCATTGTGGTTGTAGGAGGGCGTAGCCTGTTTTCTTTGCTCGTCAGTGGTCAGTGAAGAAAACTGATTACTGCTAGTGCACGGTTCAACAATCAGTCCTTCCAGAAAAATGCTGAGTTTTTTTGTGATTGTTGTGGGCAAAAATCCTTGATTATGCGGCACGTTTTCTTAAAAAATGCGATGGAATATGTGGGATATTTATGCAATTTTATGCAATGAAATTGCGGGAACTTGCCAAAACTGTGGTTTCATCGTGGCTTCATCGCGGGGTTTGCAGCTTTTCGATTATGTTCACGTCGCGTAATTACTTCACTTCATAACGTTCCCATGGCAACAGGCGAAAATGGCTGCTCTTGTGTGAAGTAAACGCAAAATTTTTCAACTTTCTGCTAAGATATATGTGACTTTTTTGCAGCGGAAATGCGGGGATTATGAAATCATGCAAGCCCTGCATATTTTGCGCGGAAATCGGCAATTTATGTGACGAAAGTGCGGCGTGTTTGAAAAAATGCGGACCCCGCATAAATATGCAGACTTTTTTCAGACACGTTTTTCTGGAGGGACTGAACAATAATGGTTGCCCGATTGACTCAGGCAAGGAAATATAACAACCCACTTGACTGTTCAGGCATCATCGACATTTGACAAACAAAGAATTTGTATAGGGGCCAGTAAAAAGGGGCGATCCCTCCCGTCGAAAAAACACCACAGTGTACACGTACCATACAATCATTGATGTCAGTAATGATTCTACATCTCTAAACACAACTGATCTCTACACTGCGACTGTAAATACACACAACATACACATTAAGATCCTACCTGTTCACACTCAGACAGCTGAGAGAGAAAAACAACAGAGAACTGAAACCAACACAGACCAGAGACCACCTACTGGGACCAGTAAGAACCAGGACGTATGTGAGCCAGTGGCTGACTTCAGACCCGCGCCTCGGTCTGTGAGCGGCATTTTTTTAGAGTTCAAACTGACCCGTCTGCTCAGCGTGGTGTTGCTGCGCTCCTTCAGCTGCAGGTCGGTGGGTAAATTGGTCCAGATGATGTAGGGCGTGTCGTAGCGCTGCCGCAGCTTGGGACAACTCTTAAAGATGAAGTCAATGATGAAGAACTTTATACCTGCGTACACACCTGAGGAGGAGGATGAGGAGGAGGACACTAATCAGAGACACTCAGCAGAACTGAATCTCACTCCTATAACTAGTGAAATGTAAACTGGACCCTTCAGGGTGACTAAAACGTGAACATTGGACTCATCAGGTGGACACAAACACTACTCTAATGAGATGTTTCCGTGTGTCTGCTGGATGTAGTTACTGCTAACATTTTAACAACTACTATACAAGCTGGTAATATTCCATAGCGGTGTGTGTGTCAGCTCGTTTTTGAGTCTTTCTGTCCCCCAAAAATGGCTAGAAATCACTTAACTAAGCTGCAAGGTGAGTGCTCTTCTCAGAGTCATAACTCAGTCAAATCTGAACACAACAGACATGATACACATATTCTTAGATTCAGCGTGACTGACACTTCCCCAGGATACAAATACCTCCTCTAT
>NC_050179.1:32712401-32752401 GCF_008315115.2 Sander lucioperca | reverse complement strand
GGGCGATCAAGATGTTCTGTCTTCACTAATACAGTCTACGCATCAACTTCTGGATGTGTTGGGCGAGACTCCCGCAGCCTAGCCTAGAAATCTAGACGCAGCCTAGCGGCAGCAAATGGAGTTTGGGCGCAAACCAAACTCTAGCCGGGCCAATCACATCGTGTATAGAGTCGGTGGCCGTACTTGAAAACAAAGACGATGGCTGCTGCGGCTGGCAAACAGCGGTCTTTCGAATCGGCTTTGGCCGCGACTCTGGAAGACTTGGAGTTCAGCTTTTCTTTGAGAAAAGAACAAAGAACGGCACTGAAGTCATTCCTAAAAAAGGAAGATGTGTTCGGAGTTTTGCCGACCGGATACGGCAAAAGTTGAATCTATCAACTAGCGTTGCTCTGGTTGGTTGTAGAGCTATCCTATTGCGTGCAGAGGGAATTTGAAAGACAACAGTTTATCCCGCCCCCTGGATTGAGCCCTGCCAAAGGTGAGTTTGGCTTGTCAGGCTAGCCTTCAAATCAGAAAGAAATACTCACTGAGCCGTCTCATGTTTTCAGTCAACCTGCGGATCAGAAAACGGGTATTCATTTTAGATTTAAGACGCAGAGCTTTTACCACAATAAAAAACAGCATACAGTATGTTACAGCTCCAGTTGATTTAAGTCATTGTTTTACTAAATATGTCTAATTGCTGTATTTTACTCCTCACCTCTTGGCACTCAGCGGCTCCTCCGCCTCCACCGTCTGCTCCTCCGGTTGGAAGCTGAAGTCCTCGATATAAACGCCAAAACGATCATAAAGCCATTTTAGGAAGCTGCTGGACAAAGTGTCTTTCTGTTTGTCTGAGGACGGGAAAAGAAAAGAGTCTGATGCTGGTAACCGACATGGTCGTTAACATTTTACCACTTTTATTCAAGTTTACCCACTTTTAGCTTACATACCACGTAAGTCCTTTCTGTATGATTGAAATCTCAGAGGCAGATGAAGGTGGCGTATATGTGCATCTAATAAAGTGGCCGGTAAGTGTTTGAAGAAGAGCTCACCTGTACTGCTGACTGCAGGAGGAGGAGGAGGAGACGGGGCTTTAGGTGTCTGAGAAGGTGAGTCTTCGAGTCTGTGAAGTGACAGAAACGGCCGGTCAAGTGTCGGCATAAAACCACCGGAAAACAAGCAAACCAGCCCCTTTTTAATGAAGTTTTTTCTTTAAATAACCACCTGGGTTTCAGGACATTGTTGATTTTCTGCTCCAGCTCGATGCACCTGCTGCGCTCCCTCTCCAGCTCCTGTCTCAGTGAGTCCACGTTGGACTCCTCTTTAAGTTTCCTCAGCTCCTCCTCTGAAAACAGAGGATGATGGAGACAAACTGAGTACCTCTGAGCAGTGTTTTCACAATTTTATTATCGCTCATTGAGAGCTGCTCAGGTGACATTTTATGCTACTACTACTTTACTGCAACCTCTAGCATCCTTCGGGGGCCTTTTCTATTTGATTTCAAAGATACAAACTTTAATTTATCTGATGGAAAGTAGGAAAGACTGCACATAAAACAAAATATACAATAAATGAATAAAAAAACTTTGTTTAATTCCCATAAATATTATAAAGAAATGTATTGAAGGATACAACATCCTTATTCATGTGTGTGTGTGTGTGTGTGTGTGTGTGTGTGTGTGTGTGTGTGTTTTGAAGTCAGCAGGGTTATTAATAGCCGTGTGTGTGTGTGTGTGTGTGTGTGTGTTACATAAAGCTGACAGGCAGATATTGACGGATTACCCAGCATGCTGTTGTGCTGTGGGACGTTTGACTGCGAACTCAAGTGAGAGGCCACAATGACCCCAACAGCCAATCAACACACACACACACACACACACACACACACACACAACTCCTCGTGCCACAGATTTAAAAAGGGACACTTTACTTTTTTTCCACTTTTTGTTTGTTTGTGAAAGTCTTGTTGTGTCCACAAGTCAAAGATATTCAGTTTACTGTCACGGAGGAGTGAAGAAATTAGAAAATATTCACATTTAAGAGGACTCAAACCGATTAATCAATTATCAAAATAGTTGGCGGTTGATTTAGTAATCCATTAATCAATTAATCTATGCAGCTTTAAATCTCTTCTTAGAATAGAATCTCACGAAGAAAACTAAAAGTCAGAAGTATGAAGATATAGAATTCACGGATTTCACTCCACAGATCAACATCCAGGTGATGCTAAAAGCTAATACAGATCTGTGAAGCAGTTACTTTGTTGACACCCCTGTCTTATAGTTAGTGGTGGCAGTAGCTCAGCCAGTAGGGGGTTGGGAACCGGAGGGTCGCTGGTTCAAGTCCCCATACGGACCAAAAGTATGGTGGTGGACTAGTAGCTGGAGAGGTGCCAGTTCACCTCTGAGCAAGGCACCGAACCCATCCATGGGCAGCCCCCTCACTCTGACATCTCTCCATTATATATTATATATATTATCATCAGGTACTGAGCAGGTGTGTGTAATTCAGGCCTGTGTGTAATGTGTGTAAAAACAACAGAGTGAAAACATTGTAATTTCCTCTTGCGGGATTAATAAAGTATAAATGATGGGTGGTGGCGCAGTGGCTATCACACATGCCTTTGGTGTGGGAGACCTGGGTTCGATTCCCACTGCGATACATCAACCAATGTGTCCCTGAGCAAGACACCTAACCCCTAGTTTCTCCAGAGGTGTGTGACTTCTGACATATATAGCAATTGTGAGTCGCTTTGGATAAAAGCGTCAGCTAAATGACATGTCATGTAATGTAATATTATAAGCTAGAAAAACAAATTCATTGTATTTAATGTCTCTTCTTAGGTTAATATCGTTATAGCTGAAGTTTTATGAAACCAAAGAAACCCCACACAGAGTGCAGCTCCAGTCAGAATACTCACGTAGGAAGTGTTTCTCTAACAAGGCGATTTCTAGGTGACCTTTGACCTCGTTAAGATCGGTCCTCGCGTCGTCTTGGAGAGCTGCAGAAAATGATCCCGGGCCGGCCTGAAACAAACACGGCGACAGGAAAATAATAAAAATTATACAACAGCAGCGAAATGAAACCAGTTGTAGATGTTTATCTTTTATTTGGGGGGGCCTCCAGGTTAGGGCTGTGCAATTAATCAAATTTTAATCGCAATTATGATTTTGGCTAGCCTGGTCCTACCAGACTCTGGTCCACTAGCCTGGTCCTACCAGACTCTGGTCCACTAGCCTGGTCCTACCAGACTCTGGTCCATTAGCCTGGTCCTACCAGACTCTGGTCCATTAGCCTGGTCCTACCAGACTCTGGTCCACTAGCCTGGTCCTACCAGACTCTGGTCCACTAGCCTGGTCCTACCAGACTCTGGTCCACTAGCCTGGTCCTACCAGACTCTGGTCCACTAGCCTGGTCCTACCAGACTCTGGTCCATTAGCCTGGTCCTACCAGACTCTGGTCCACTAGCCTGGTCCTACCAGACTCTGGTCCACTAGCCTGGTCCTACCAGACTCTGGTACATTTCATTTGTACAGAGAGTCTGGCCACTCTCCATTGACAAGTGTTAACTTCCTTGAAGGCGGGTACTCTGTTGAAGTTTAAAACTATTGGATCTGCCCTGAGCCACTCTGGATCTGCCATAACCAATCGCTAACGTTTGGTCGTGACGTCGGCTTAGCAGCGCTAGCGTTAGCCTTAGCCAACTCCTTCACCACTAACGGAGCGAGCTGGAAAATCAAACTGTTCCTGAACCCCGTGGGGAGGAGGACCACAACATCATGGCCACCAACACAACTCAGCAAAGATTGTTCTTGCTCGGGCTTTAACTTCTGGATATTCGGCAGCGTTGCCACAACGGAGCGAATGGCTTCGTTCGCATCTTTCTCCGCCGCCATTACGGAACAACAACTCAAACTAGCGCACAGCCTCAACGTCATCATTCTCAGCCACTCCCTCTGTTCACTGATTGGACCGGTAAAGACTGGCCGGAGAAAACCCAAGAATATACCGCAAACCCAGATGTAGTACTGAAGGAAAATGAAAATTGAGCGGAAGTACGTAGGAGAGCGGAGCCAGGCTAGATTTTGGCTCCTAACGATCACAAAAACTGAGTAATCGAGAGAAACAATTATTTTGCACATTATGTTTGCGGGTAAACTCTTATTTTGTCTTGTGTTCTGAATGAAAATAAATAAAAGGGATATTTTACAGTTTGAGGTGTTTTCACTGTTTGTTGTTTTTTTTAATTCAATTTGCAACATCTTTCCAAAAGTCAATGAAACAATCATGTTTAATAATCGTGATTTCAACATTGACCAAAATAATGGTGCTCATAATTATTTCCTTAATCGAGCCGCCCTAGTGTGTTCTTGTTTTTGTACCTGGGCGTCACCCTGCTGCTCTCCCTCCGCCTCCCTCTGCTCCTCCGGCTCTCTGACGGAGACCGGAGCTTTAGTCACGGCCTCCTCGGTGCATTCGGTGTCCGACGTGTTGGGCGAATCGACCAGATCCAGGAACTCGTCCCGTCTCTGGCCCCGGAACCGGATCCTGTCCAGATGCTTCCGCATGGTGGGCGCCGTGGAGCCGGTCTCTACCTGAACATGACTGCCGGCGGCGCTGCAGAGACTGGAAGAGGAGAGGAACACTTTGAAATGATCCACAAAACATTCAATGATAACCTGATTGCAATAAACCGATAAGTAACATTTAGAGCTGGGCGATATGGAGAAAATCAAATATCCCGATATTTTTGACCAAATACCTCGATGTAGATATTGTGGCCATATTGTAGGGTTGACAATTGGTGCTTTCACAAAATATGCACACAATGAGATTTTTGATAAATAATCATCAGTAATGTTGATATAATAACTATGTGGGTAAAGGCAAATAATGGAACTAGCTAGAACAGTCTGGTGTGTTCAGAAAATGATATCACTCTACTGTAATGCAGCCTTTAAAACCAGGAAAAGACACCACTTTAAGACGACATCTAGCTTCATATATCGATATCGATATAATATCGATATATTGCCCAGCCCTAGTGACATTATAAGTTTCCATTATGAGAGTCAGATTCTGGCTCAAACGGTCAGTCCACCACTTTGGTCCAGGCTGAAATATCTCAACAGCTATTGCATGGATCGCCATGTCATTTTTGCACCAATATTCACGGTTCCCAGAAGATGAATCCTTATGATTCTGGTGATCCCCCGACTTTTCCTGTAGCGCCACCATGAGGTTGACATTTGTAATGTTTTTGTGAAATGTCTCAACTATTGGTTGGATTGCCGTGAAACGTGGTACACACTTTCATGGTCCCCAGAGGATGATTTGCAATAACTTTGTTCTCCTGACTTTTCCTCTAGCGCCATCATCGGGTCAATGACGCAAAATGCCACTAACCTGATTACCAAAGTCACAAAGCTTCATCCTCTGGGGAACATAAATGTCTGCACAAACTTGTACAACAATCCCTCCGACAGCTGTTAAGATATTTCTGTCTGGACTAAAGTAATGCACAGACTAAGTAACCTATCCCTAACATTCGTTGCTAGCATGGCTTCGGCCATTTCGGTTTCCCAGAACACATTTTGACATACTTGCAACATCAGTATGAGCATCTGACACACGGTGAAGCTGCTGTTCATTTACATCCTGTGAGATAATTCAACACGTTAACCGACAGCAGAAATCTCCCCTGAACCTGAAACTACAGTAGGATGAAAAGCACAAAAAAAAGAAATAGAGAAAACAGAATAACAATTTCTGCTTCTAAAGAATCTTGTGACTGACCTTAATGTGAGGCTCCTTCAACACTTAGTGATCATAAAGCTTTATTGACCCAGGGAGAGTCGACACTCAGCACGCCAGACCTCTCCCATAAAGACTCATACAAACAGATGAGGCAGCCAATCAGACGCTCCACTCATCAAACTGTTTGTTCAGGGAAGAGAAAATGTTTCATCATCTGCTTAATGTTCCCCCCTGGTCATGTTTCATTCTCTGCTCTCAAGCAGTGGATCATAAAACATGTGTGTAGGAGTGTGCATGGTCTCCAAACTGGAGCTCATTTCGCGGAAAGATGCTGAGGGACGAGCAGGCTACAGCCACAACAGCACAGGGTGATAGGGTGAGACATCTGTCAGTCAACACGGCCACAAACAGCTCCTTCTTTAAAAGAAGGGTATGACATTTTGGGAAAAACAGAGAGGTAGATGTAAAGATTGATACAACTCTGAAAACTGTCAGTTACATAAAGCTACAGTGGCTGGTTTATGAACCCATGCTAAAGATGACTAAAAAGAGGAATAAAAAAAAAATCATCTTTTGGAAATCGATCTTAATGCCTTAATTAAAAAAATGAGGAAAAATCTAACCTTTAAGGACACCAATTTTCTTTGTGAATGAATAATGTATCGTAAATAAATAAATGTTCTTCCTTAAAATACAGTGGACATAAGTAAGTACACCCCTATGTTAAATTCCCATAGAGGCAGGCAGATTTTTATTTTTAAAGGCCAGTTATTTCATGGATCCAGGATACTATGCATCCTAATAAAGTTCCCTTGGCCTTTGGAATTAAAATAGCCCCACATCATCACATACCCTTCACCATACCCTCACATCATCACATACCCTTCCCCATACCCCACATCATCACATACCCTTCACCATACCCCACATCATCACATACCCTTCACCATACCTAGAGATTGGCATGGTTTTATGTCGGTTAGCCTAATAGCTGGTTTGATTTGTATTGAGAGATGATCTTATGGAAAGTACCCCATGCCAATCTCTAAGTATGGTGAAGGGTATGTGATGATGTGGGGTGGCAAATAGTAAGCTTTAGAGGTAGATTTTGTTATCTTTAGACAGAGCCAGGCTAGCTGGTATCCCTGTTTCCAGTCTATATGCTAAACTAAGCTAACTGGCTGCTGTCTGTAGCCTGTTGAAGGCTGCTTGTTCAGTCTGAGGATAACTGAGCTGTCTGACCAGTCGGACTACTTCTAATAATTACGGTAATCTGATTCTTCACCTGGATCACACTCCAGCACTGTCTTTACAGGTGAGACTGACACACTGACTACAGACCTGTCAGGGTGGGAGACAATTCAAATATTTCAAAAGTTAAAATTTTATGAAAAATTGTGTATTTAGTGAATGTCGAATTAATGAGCATGACCTGATAACTTAAAATACAGCATAAGTCATTTTTTTTATTGAGACACACCCTAAACAGCTAGCAATGCAATGCTAAAAATGCATATTTTGTAATAGGGATTCGTACCAGAGACTATTATATTATATATTATATTATATGAGGGTACATTTAGGACAGTGTCTGCAAAGACTCAAGAGAAGCTGGCTGCACACAACAAGCAAAACTATTCCTTAAGACAGTGAAAAAAATGACAATAGCATAGCGTGTTCTGACATGTAAAAATCTGGGTAAGAATACTTTAGTTGAAATGTTCAAATGCCAGGTTTCACTTCAAATTCTGTCATTTAAATATACTGTGAGTAGTGAGCCATACTGGATCTGTGTTGACTGACAGATACACTGACTGACTGACTGACTGACTGATTGATCGATTGCCTGCTGATTTAAAATTTAAACTGAGTATTTACTGACAGAATTGGTGAGTGATTTTAAAGTGACTGACAGCGAGTCTTACTGACTGGCTGATTGACGGCCTACTGACCTTTTACCTTTAAGTGACAAAAATAGACAGACCGTTAAATGGCTGTTTTACTGACAGTCTGATCTGAGCCTCTGATAACATAAAACAATCTCCTTTTGCTTCTGCTCACAGTTCACACCACCTGCAGCGGTGACAGCCAATCACCTGCGGATCTGAGGGTCAACAGGAACCCCGAACCGGCCCCGCGAGGACCACGCTGGACACACCTGTAGCCTACACCCCAGAGGACTGAGATTTAGAGGGTGGGAAGAAAGAGGGAACCGAGGAAGGTTTTCTCACCGTGAACCGTAGCTGAAGCAAACTTTCCCTCCGTCTCTCTTTACCAATGGTCCAGACCGGGTCAAACCCGTTCCAAACCGGACCAAGCTTCTCTCAGACCCGTTCCAGACCACCCTCCCTCCTCTGTCTTATGCAGTTAGTCTAGACGAGGAGGTTTTGTGGAGTAAAAACCGGACCGCGTTTCTGTACCAGACACAATAATCACTGCTGTGGGCGGGGTCGCCAGCGGCTGGCAGACAAACAAGGAAGTGACGCTATCACGTTGCGCTCTTGAAGCGAACGTCGGGCGTTACAGCGAAAGGCAGGCGGATACATCCATGGGGCGGAACCCTGAGCAGACAGTTCTCTGTTTCTGTAGGAACCTTTGAAGTTAGTTTGACAGCCATTGTTGTCTATGGTTGTTGTGACAGGTGAAAAGGCCAGTAGATATAGATTTATTACCCGGTAAGACTTTTTTTTAAAGCTACAGGGTTCAGCTGAGAGGTGGACATGGTCTCCACGATCCAGAACACCGACGTGAAGCAGGTAAGACTCCCCAGAGAAGGGGTATGTTATGTCGGACTGTCTAACAAACACAGACAGGTAAGATCCCAACCTTCCAGAACCAAACCCATCCAGCTCTGGATCTTCACCATGCAGCCCACTATTTAGCACAAGTTTGAACTCTTACAAAATCTTACAAACGTGCCGTTTGAGTTGGAGAAAATTAAAAGGGACAAACGTAATTTAAAAGTTAAAATTATATGTAAATTTGATCAATATATGTATGTAATGAATGCCGAATTGTAGAGTGGGACCTATTAGTTAAAAAACACAATTTTAAGTCATTTTTTATCCCTAACATACCTTCACAAGTTTACGACTCAATGCTAAAATTAAATATTTTGTTATAGGGATTCGGGCCCGAGAATATTAGGCTAAAATTGTGTGTCACGGCTGCTGTGGTAGAGAAGCTGACTGCACAGAACACACAAAACTATTTAAAGGTGCACTATGAGTTCCTGCATGGTTTCAGCGCGATTTCATTTTTGTCTGAAATATAAGGCATCTCTCCTTGATCCTCTAGCTGCCTGGCCCCTGAACACACCGTGAAAAAGCTTGGTCTCGGGAGACAACACAGGGGTCGCAAACGTCCAACAAACACTAGGGACACAGGCTAGGCACCAAAATACAACAAACCACGTTCCAGCCAATCACAGACAAGATGGTTGGGGGAGGGGGTGGGGATTAGTCGTCGTCCCCCCCCCCCCCCCCCCATTATGTGCATGCCTGTGCCCCTAGTGTTTGTTTGACGTTTACAACCCCTGTGTTGTCCCCCGTTTCACGGTGTGTTCAGGGACCAGGCAGCTAGCGGATCAAGGAGAGATGCCTACAGTTTGAGACAAAAATGAAATTGCGTTGAAACCATGCAGGAACTCATAGTGCACCTTTAAGACAGTGAGAAATTGTATTGTAATAGCATGGTGTGTTTTGACATGCAAACATGTGTACGAATAACTTAGTTAAAATGTCTGTATGAGGTCATAGGCCAGGTTTCACTTCGAATAATGCAATTTTAGTCATACAAAGTAGTGTTCCATGTTGGACTTCTGGTGATTTCATATACTGGTACTGTATTGGTTGCCTGTGAGTTCGGTGTTGTGTGTGTGTGTGTGTGTGTGTGTGTGTGTGTGTGTGTGTGTGTGTTGAGTGTTTTTAGTTGGATGAAGATGTTCTGTGTTTCCTCTGCAGAAAGATGCTGATCGTGCAGTCGTTGTCGCGGTAACGTCTCGCGCAGTGTTTGAATCTGGAGCTGATGGGGATGATGTGTACGGAATGGGCGTGGCTTTCCCGCTGCTGCAGGTCAGTTTCCTTCATTTTAAACTGTGTGTGTGAGTGAGTGTGATACCTGTATGTAGTTATATTTATTAATTCAAATATCTAATTATTTGTGCACTAGGTAATATGTTCCTTCATTACCATGAACACACTGTAGTTTATTTTGACTCAATCCTCTAAATGTAGAAATAGAGCTCCAAATGTATAAATAGTCCCCAACAACTGCACTGTTTCCTCCTGTATCAGAGAAACATTTGCTAAAGTGGCCAACTGGAAAATACAAAGCCTTTTTAAAAGGAAACACATAGACATATTTATACATTTGTGAGTCTTTAAAGATGTACCTCTTCAGCAGGAACCAATTGGACCTGAGAGCTACAGACAGGAAGTCAGAAAGTATTAAGAGACAAACTTTGTTGACAATAAGAAAAATATAGAATAACACCAGGCTGAAGCTTTAATGGACACATTTCAATTGAATTCATAATCCAGGCGCTGCAGAGAGTGAACGAACGTCTGCTGGAGGAAAATCCTGCTGAGTCGCTGCTGTTTGATGTCGTCCTGATCACCACCGACAGCCAGCAACAGCAGCAGAGCTCCCGCATCATCAGCAGCACCAGACATTACGGTAATGTAACTTTAACCATCAACAGCAGCACCAGACATTACGGTAATCTAACTTTAACCATCATCAGCAGCACCAGACATTACGGTAATCTAACTTTAACCATCAACAGCAGCACCAGACATTACGGTAATGTAACTTTAACCATCATCAGCAGCACCAGACATTACGGTAATGTAACTTTAACCATCAACAGCAGCACCAGACATTACGGTAATGTAACTTTAACCATCATCAGCAGCACCAGACATTACGGTAATGTAACTTTAACCATCAACAGCAGCACCAGACATTACGGTAATCTAACTTTAACCATCATCAGTAGCACCAGACATTACGGTAATGTAACTTTAACTATCAACAGCAGCACCAGACATTACGGTAATCTAACTTTAACCATCATCAGCAGCACCAGACATTACGGTAATTTAACTTTAACCATCAGCCCCTGATTTTTTTTTTGTCGTGTTGATGACTTCCTGTCCTGATGTCATCACCGCTCTGTTGCAGGTCTTGAAGTCAGCAGGTTCTGTTTTTCCAGCGAGGAGGATTTTGTCGAAAGTTTACAGAAGAATAACGTCCAACTCTTCCTGTCGACGGACAGAAATGAGGTGCCGCAGGCGTCACAGAAAGGTCAGACTTTAAAAAGAAAAAATCAAAAATCCAATTTAAAATGTTGACCTGATGATGGGGCTAAATGAAAAGTCAGAAGACCATCAACGTTATTAAAATTCATCCTGAGGGGAACACGAATGTCTGAACCAAATCTGAGACATTTCACTCAAAACGATGAATGTGAACCTCATGTTGGTGCTAGACAAAAAACGTCAGATGATCACCAAAGTCTGCAGGATTCATCGTTTGGGAGCCATGAATGTCTGCACAAAATTTCATGGAAATCTGTCGACTAGTTCTTGAGATATTTCAGTCTGGACCAAAGAACTATTACGACTTTATTCTTGAAACTTTTTCAACTTAATACTCAAAACCTCACATCTTGTTTTGTGGCTCGATGATGTTGAAATATTGATCTTAAAAAACTTATTATTGTAGTTTTCTCCTGAAAAGCTCACAGTATAATCATAAATCAGTGTGTTTTGACGATGTAGTGATAGGTTGCCAGGTGAGTGTGATGTTAGAAGGTGAATCGTCCTCTTTGTCATTGGTCCAGGTGTTCTCTCGGCCCTGCTGGACCGGCAGGAAGCTCCATCAGAGCAGCTCAGAGTAATGTTCTGCGGGGACGCCGTCAACCGGCCCGACGCTGGCCCAATGCCGGCGAGCCGACAGGCCGCTCAGGTACTCGCAGCAACATCCTGTTGAAAAAGTCATCTTTGCTTAAAGTGATCATATAATGCTCATTTTCAGGTTCATAATTGTATTTAGAGGTTATATCAGAATAGGTTTACATTGTTTTGTTTTAAAAAATCACCATATTTTTGTTGTACTGCACATTGCTGCAGCTCCTCTTTTCACCCTGTGTGTTGAGCTCTCTGTTTTAGCTACAGAGTGAGACCTCTCAGTCCCAGTCAGAAGCAGAGTATGAGGGCGTGTCCTGACAGTACCTAGGTAAGGACTACTAGCCAGTCAGAAGCAGAGTATGAGGACGTGTCCTGACAGTACCTAGGTAAGGATTACTAGCCAGTCAGAAGCAGAGTATGAGGGCGTGCCACGCTAGCAGCTAGGCGAGCATTATAACGTGTGTTCCAAAGTGACCACGTTTGTCTCTGAAGTAAAGGCTGGACTACAACAGAGCTGTTTGGAGCAGTTTGTGAACAGTGTTTTCTGTTGGAGATGGTAAGTCCCTTTGGGGTGGACTTTGGGCTTTTTCACTTTGTAAACCTATAACGTGCACAAAAAAGATACATAACGCAATAAAAGAAAGGGAAAAAGCATATTATGAGCTCTTTAAATTCATGCAGAAGATTTTTCCAAAGCAAAATGATAATTTGTGTATCAATTACTCACAGAGAGTTGCCTTGAATTCATGAAGTAAAACTTGGGTAACGTGTCATTTGCTCGGTACTTCACATTAAATTTCGCTAAAACCTTACCATTTAAAAGACTTCCGCATAAACAGTCTCCCGGATTTAGACGGACGAGCAGTGCGCCTGCCAAACTTCTCAGACGAGTAGCGGAAGTGTTGTACATAGTGAAGTTTTAGCAAACGTGCTGATGTGTTTTGGAAAGTACTGAGCATACGACTGGATGGACGAGACTCGGATTATGCTGCACGAGTTATGTGAGTTTGTAAACAGATGTTTTGATATACTGTAGTTTTGCTGTTGTTAAATGTGGACCCCTATTTCTTCATTGCATCAAGACTTCTCTCTGTTTTTTGATTCTCCACGGAGGCGACAAAAACAAGGTTATCTTCGTGATTTCAAGGCAACACACAGAGAGTAGTTGATATACAAATGAGCATTTTGAGGATGATGAATTTTTTTTAAAGAACTCAGGGATCTGAGATTTTTTTTTTTTTTTTAAGGATAATACACGTTCTTGCTCCGCAGAGTTTCTCAGCTCAGCTCGGCGAGATGCGGCAGAGGTTCGGCATGTCGGACAGCCCTCTCAGCATCGTTCTCATGACGTCACACGGTGGCAGGGAAAGCTGTGGCGGCGCCCTGCGGACGCTGCGATCCCGCGGCGTGAACGTGGATGAGGCGTACTGCCTGGCCGGGGCCCCGCTGAGCCCCATCCTGTCCGTGGTCCGACCTCACTTCCTGCTCAGCGACGGCTTCAGCGGCCTGGAGGACTGATGACATCATGAGGGGAATGTACTGTCGCATGACCTCACAAAAAAAAAAACAACCGCTGAAACAAGCTGCCAAAATCCTCAGACCGAACGCAAAGTTGAACACCGGTTTGAACGAATTGTTTCAGCTCGTTGAGCCTTAAAAAGCCAATCAGTGATCCTGATGTAAAGCTAAGCCCCGCCCACCACCAAAATACAAACTACAGGATTGGACACTGTCTGACTTTATATCTTTTGTAGACTAACATGTTTAGTTTAGTTTTTTTAGCTCTCTAATTGGATGATAAAAAATAAACCTGAAGGAATCAGCATGTGCGTAACTGATCCAGTCTAACTGGGATGTTTTAAAATGTAAGTTTCTAAATTCTTCACTAAAATGAATGTGTTTGACCTTTGGCCCTTAATGCTAAGACTGCTGAGCTGATGCTGTTTATATTCTTTAGTTTCATCACTTCAACTGATTTCAAAGTTTCTTGTTGTTGATTCAGGAACAGTTTCCTTCTTTGTCTGTTACGTTGTGTTTACTTGCAGCTGTAAGTTTGATTACTGTCTGTATTTGAAAACTCTTCATGTCCTCTGCTGCTCCGTCACTTAGTTTTAGACTCAGCAGTGCTCCGGTTCAGGATGTTGATAGAACAGAGCAGCCTCCTTCTGTTTCTGAACCTCTGTGTATATGGTAAAAAAGTGATAAATCACAGAGCCGCAAAGTCCTGAAAGATAATATTTTTTGTATCTTGTGCAGTGCACACAACATTAAAAATCTCAGTACTTGTCTATCCCAGTACCACGCCTGTGGTCTATGAAAAATGTGTACATATGAACTATTAAAAAGAAAAAGGGAAATACAGTTTTGTTTTTTGTTGCTGTGATGTTTAAAAATGACCAGCAAGTGGCAGCAGAGAACTTCTCGCAGTAAAAATGACATTTTTACACCCTGTTGATATATATTACACATTACACACAGGCCCTAAATACGCACATGCACAAACAGGACCTTAAACATGCACTAATGGAGAGATGTCAGAGTGAGGGGACTGCCCATTAAAGGCTCCCCGAGCAGTTGAGGGTTTGGTGCCATGGAGGTGAACTGGCACCTCTCCAGCTACCAGTCCACAGTTCATACTTTGTCCGTACGGAGACTTCAACCGGCAACCGACCCAGGTTCCCATGGCCCTACGGACTGAGCTACCGCTGCCCCAAAGAAGAGATTTTTAGAGGGTAGGGTTGCTTTAAAAGACTCTCGGTTCTTGGAGTTTTCAAAGTGGATTTAAGGACCATGGCTGCATCCCATGTCCTTAAATTGCATCCCCGGCTCCTCCGCTTGCTTCCCTTCCTCGCATCTTAGTCCGTCCCACCGAGGAAGCATGGGAGAGACGCGAGGAAATCACGGGAGGAGAGAGCAAACAAGGAAATGTGTTTTAGAGAGATGAGACGTTTCCTCTGAAGCATCACGTGAATTAGTCAGCTGTATGGGCGGCGTTAGCAACGGCTTTCAGCTGCACGGCTTCCAGGAAGGCTGCTCTCGTGTATCCTCGCTTATAGCTCCTCAGAGATCCCTCCTCGATCCTCACTCCTTGGGGCAGGAATGAGAGCTTTGAGACGGTCTTCACGGAGGAGGGACAGAACTACTTCCGGTTCAGCCGAGGAGCAAGAAGATATCAAATAAGGGAACTGAGATTTTAAAGAGGCTTCAGGTTCAAGGCGTCCACAGGCGGTTACAGGTATCCTTGAGAAGTTTCTAGGGCTCCACGGGCTACAGTGGTCCGTTAGGAGGCTTCAGGGGTTGTCCTGTTGTCCCACAATGCAACAGCAGAAATAGAAGAGTTGCACATGTTGGTAAAACGAAGACACTCGGAAAGGAAAAACATAATTTTTTAAGATTATTTTTTGTGGCTTTTCCCTTTATTTTTGAAAGTGGATAGACATGAAAGGGGGAGAGAGATGGGGGATGACACGCAGCAAAGGGCAGCAGGTCGGATTCGAACCCTGCGCCGCTGCAGGACTCAGCCAACATGGGGCGAACGCTCTTACTGGGTGAGCTAGAGGCCGCCCCGGAAAAACATAATTTAAGTGATGGGAAATTGATTTATTGATGACTGATAAAACAAAAACAAATATAGTTTAACGCTAGTTATTGTTAGCATTAACTATTAACTAGAGATGGTCTGATACCATTTTTTGCTACCCGATACCGATTCTGATACCTGGACTTGCGTATCAGCCGATACAGAGTACCGATCCGATACCAGTGTGTCATATATTTTATTATGTTTAACAGCTGTATACTACTATCCCTGTATGGATGTGATATGATTTCTATCTTTGTTGTTGGTCTGGCTCAGGTTAAACTCTTTGTGAAACATGAATACCACAGAACTTTCTTTTATTCTGCAGTTTGACAGTCAGTTATAACGGAAAAAGAACATAAATAAACTACTTTATCGTAGATTTTCTTTAGGGCTTTATTACGTGGTATCGGATCGGTGCATAAACTCCAGTACTTCCCGATACTGATACCAGCGTTTTAGGCAGTATCGGAGCTGATACCGATACTGGAATCGGTATCGGAACATATCTACTATTAACTTGTCGTTATTACATACAAGTACTTTCGGGACGTGGATAGAGTAAGAGTACGGAGACAGCTTCGACTGTGTAACTTGGTCCACTTTAATGACACTCTTCAAGCGTAGGACAACTCAAGACTCATAACAAAAAGTGCAACATCATCTCAACATCATATCCCTCCGCCAACCTAACTGTTACTGAATTACAGGCAGGTTACAACATGTTAGATAGCTCCCTTGTTAACTCAAGGAACAGAATACACTATGAAGCTGCAGTTAATGGAAATATGTGACATATTTCAGTAATCCTAAAAAGGTCATCTGTTAACTAAATATTCACAAAATAATAATAATAATAATAAATAAATAATAATCTCATCTTACAATAGCAATGGCTTCCTGTGCTTTACACACGTTTCTACCAAAATAAAAGACTCGGTGCCATTTGGAGTTTTGTCCTCTGTCTCACAGGTTGTTGGACGTGTGTCAGGAAGTACATTTCATTTAATTGAAGTTCTTGTTATGCCGCAGATTTACCCTCTATCCTACTGAGATGTTTGAGGGCATTCCAGAAGTCCTTTGACGACATTTACAGATAGTACATATGCGGCCACAAATTAAAAGATGTTCAGTGAAATGAAAGAGCGCGGCGTGGTCGTCTGTTTTCTGACAGTCTCACGTCGTCGAAACGATTCACAGAAGAAAACACTTTGTTTTCATTATCCTGAGTGAGGTTTCTCTGATGAATGCTGCCATCATCATCCTGAACACAAACACATATTCAATTTAGAACAGTGAACCTCCAGGAGGCTTCGTTTCAGCTCCTAGGACAAAACTTCATGAAGTAATTCAGTCTGTTAATAAACTTTAGATTTGATTGTTTTTTCTCAGGGGCTTTGCACAAAATTCTCACCCAGTCTCACGGCAGTTCGTGTAAATGTCACGTTATTTTTAATCTATTGATACGTGTTCACGGGCACGTTTTTCTCGTTTTTTACGTGTAAATGTCACGTTATTTTTACGTGTTCACGGGCACGTTTTTTTACCGGGAGACGGCCGAAAAGGACGCCCCACATGCCGGGAAGCGGCCGCGAGATGGCCGCGGGGGACGCTTGACAATAACGGGATGGCGGAGGTTGGGTTTAGGAAAAACCCTATGGGGAAAGGGCGCCACACACAGGGAGACGGCCCCGGGGGACGCGCGACAATAACGGGACGGTTGTGATTAGGAAGACTACGGGAAACAAAACGCCACACGCTCACGCGATCCCCGCTCGCCCACGTGAAAGTCCTGTGTTGTTTCCTGCGCGGATTTTCGGCTCTTCATACTACTCCCTACCATTTTCATGCTGTGGCCACAAAATATGCTTCCCATTGAAATACATTACTTCACATTTTCGTGCTGGCCACCATGTAAAAAACGAGAAAAACGTGCCCGTGAACACGTATCAGTAGATTAAAAATAACATGACATTTACATGATCGTGACATTTACACGACCTGCCGTGAGACCGGGCTGAAATTCTGGTCTATTTAGAAAGGCATTCTCTATGGGCCACTCCCCACATCCACAGCTATTCATTCTAGCATCTTTTTGGGCCCTGGGTACTCAGTCCCCTTTCCACCCCCCAGTCCGACACCCCTGGTTTTTCTAAACGAAAAAATAAGTTTGTCTTATTTATATCAGTGTAACACTTCAGAGTTTTCACCTCTTCCTTTCCCATGGGTAGGTTTGTCATTTTCCCTCTAAGAACACGAGCCTTGCACCCTCATATCTAGCCGAACCCCTACACCCCTGCACGACCACTCTGCTCCCTGGGTACCAATCTTTTAGAAATTCCTAGGGTCAAAAAGATATCGGCAGGCCACCGTGCCTTTTCTTATCGAGCACCCCTGGAATAACCTTCCGTTGTATGTCAGAGAAGTCAGCTCTGTCACCGCTTTTAAATCAAAACTCAAAACATTTTTTTTTCAAAACATTATGGACCATCATTATGACTTCCTCTATCTTTTGTTTTTACCCATGTACCACTTTTTATTTCACTTTTATGTACCTATATATCCACAATGATTTTAAGGTATTTGTTTGTATTTTTAATCCTGACTTTTACTGAATTCCCTGTTGTACAGTGTTTTGAGACCATGTTTTATGGTGATATTGCACTTGAAATAAAATAAAATTGAATTGAATTGAGAGTTGCTGGGCGACCGCTGCCTCGTCAAATCGTTTTTTGTTGTTGTTGTTAGTTTTGTTAGCTCCTAACCCTTAAAACACCAAAGTCACACAATAACACAAACAAACTAACCAATCGGGGCAGCAGTAGAGCAGCAACTCCCGTGTTCTGCGAGGTAAAATGACTGTTTTTGTCGAGGGAGTCTGGTGGCTTTGAAAGGGCACAGATGGACACAACGACCTTCCCCGTCGTAATGGGCTGTCTGACAGCAAGAAAAAAGGGGGGTTTAAAGATTCTAAATATAGCATACACTTAAACTGATATTGATTTTGTTTCCGTAGCTAAAATACATTTATCTGCTGCCCCCGTCCACAGCAGGACATTGATTAGCTTCCGTGTTGGTATTCCTGCCTGCTTCTCCAAACTGGGGGCGTGCTGACCGCCATCTACTGTAGGTAACACACTCACTATGGAGACGTAGCTCATACAACCCTACTTCATAACATCTGAACTATTCCTTTAAAGTTCAGGCTCTGGGAAGAACCATGTTACAAGAACTAAAAGTGAACAATGACACTCACATTGCAGCTGTTGTCAAAAAGGAAGTACATCACAGCAATGATCTTCCCTCTCTTCTACTCTCAGCTCCTTCTGCTCTCAGCCACAGGCAGGAGGGTCAGGATGGAGGGATGAGATGGAGGACGAGGAGAAAGAGGATGATGAAGCATCTGTTGGATCCTTAAGCAAATTAGGGCAGTCAATCCCAGTGATAGAACATGTGAAAGCAGTCTGAACATACTGGCTGACTAAGAAACACTGTAAAGGAAACTTTGACCAGATTTAGTCGTTTATACAAACACAAAACTGGTATTTATTGCTATTTCATCACTTTTTTTATTCATAAAAAAAGGATAACAGGGTTATTAAAAGGTATCAAAGTTAGTTTCCTTCACAGCACTGCGCTAATTTTAGAAATACTGACGTCATGAATCCAAATTTCCCCACCCCACTTGCAAGATATTTGTGACTGCACCAACCAGACTTTGTACAATCTTTAGAGGATATAAAAAAATATCACATTTCATTTATTTATTTGCTTAAGTGTATACATGTTATGTTCCTACATGATGTTCTAAATGTTAAAAAAACAAAAAACCTTTCTAGGTGAAATCCCTTTAGGATATTTGTTATTAAATTTGATACTTTTGGGCTGAAAAACTATTATTTCAGACAATTTCAGATGCATTTCAGATATAAAAAACACTATTTCCTTTAATAACTGAACTCAATCAGATGCCACTTTATTTCTATGCTTAATGAATGTGTGTGTATATATATATATATATATATATATCGACTAACACTCGTGATTTTGTCAACTAATCGATTAGCAGATTTAATCGACATCAGTGTAAAACTGAGTTTCTCCACAAAGACTCGTGCAAAAGCATCGCTTTAAACCTTGCGTTTACCAGAGATGTATGTTTGAACAGTGCAATGATGTGAGTTTAACAGATTAAAGATGATCTCTGTACCATTAGTACCAAGACAATGATAAAAAAAATTATATATATATATATATATAACACAGTCACCTGGAAACTGATGAGTTCCTATGATCTCAGCTCGTTTCCTGAGAGGCAAACTGATGCTCTGATGTTCAGTCTGACCGATGGCGGTGGCAGTTTCTGACTGACTGAGTTAAAGCAGCAGCTGAGCTCTGACGTCCTGCCAAACACTCTGAATCTGAATCATTTACACCCGTTCATACGCCTGATTGACATAAAAGGAAGGAGCGGAGGAGAACCGGCAGTACCGTTACCCTCAGGGAATCAGAGTAATCTCCATCACTCTAAGGACTATTTTTAGCCTCCTGTTGCCAGAGATGTTTATTTTTTAACCTTTAATATTTCTGTAAGTACGTAGTTAAAAACAAAATCCAATTTTTTGTATGAACCATACTTTTTTTTTGTATGAACCATACAGTTGTTACCCTGGAAATCCAGGGTTCTCGCGAGAGCACAATTTGAATTTGCTCAGCGAGTCACTCTGGCATTCAGTAA
Source organism: Sander lucioperca (assembly GCF_008315115.2). Lineage (NCBI taxonomy): Eukaryota > Metazoa > Chordata > Actinopteri > Perciformes > Percidae > Sander > Sander lucioperca. Next base: position 32,732,432 of record NC_050179.1, on the reverse strand, counting down.
TGATGCTCATTAACTATGCCCTGGTAGCCGAGCTGCACCAATCACATCGGTGTATCTGATATAGCCGGGCCAGAGGCGAGCTAAACAGATGACGACAGCACTGCGACGTCGAAGTCATTAGTAAACATTACAAGATGGCTACGAAGGAACACCAGTTGTTTGAAACGGCTTTGGCCGCTACAATGAACGAGTTGGACTTGGCTTTTTATCTAAAAGAGGAACAGAAGACGGCGCTCAAATCGTTCCTTTACAAGAAGGACGTTTTTGCTGTTTTGCCGACCGGATACGGCAAGAGTTTAATCTACCAGTTAGCTCCTCTGGTAGCTAAGAGTTTAATCTACCAGTTAGCTCCTCTGGTAGCTAAGAGTTTAATCTACCAGTTAGCTCCTCTGGTAGCTAAGAGTTTAATCTACCAGTTAGCTCCGCTGGTCGCTAAGCATATGGGGCTCTGGATACGTCACCCTGTGTATTGTTGTGATTGGTCGTAGTGTTGTTATCCAATTGCGTGCAGTGATATTTTCAAATGCATGCTTGGTGCTGCCCCTCGAGTTGAGCCATTTTCATTACTCATTGCCAGACCCTTAATCTTTCGGATTCAGATCTGGATTTCCAGGCTATACAGTTGTATGTCTGTGAATGTTCCCAGTCATCCAGGTGATAAAGAGAATAGTCTGTATTGTCAGATGCAGAAAGGAGTTTATTGCCACAGGAGTTACCCTGTATACATGGAATTTGCCTTGTTGATAGGTGCATACATACACAAACAAACATGTTTAACATTTATAACACATAAACTATCAATACAGAAACAGAATCAAATATATACAAAAATAGCTGTTTATTATAAGAGATAGGAGGCTGAATGGGTTGAGTGCAGAATACAAAGAAATATATAGTATGTGCAATGGGCAGATGTATAGTCCAGGATGAAGGTTAGTGCAAAGTGTAGTGACTAGAGATGGGGGGGTTAAGAGTCAGAGTCAGTGGGGGTGCAGGGCCTTGTTGATGGACCAAACTGTTTTTATGGCGGGAGGTTTTGGTCCTGATGGGCCGCAGCCTCTTGCCAGAAGGGGAGGGGCTCAAACACTTTGTGTCTGGGGTGACAATGGACATGTACAATTCTATTGGATGCGGTCCCCTCAGTGCAAACATCAGCAAAAGCGCAAAACAGGTGAATAAATAAATATTAAAAGTAGTGGGCAACTGGACTTGGTTAAAAGGTGTTGGAAAGACGTTTCAATGCTGTCCTTTTCAACTCTTCCCAGTGAACTAAACAAATGCTCACATTTGGCCTCAAGTGAGAATGGACGACTTGGCCTCCAACGACCATAATGACTCTAGTTACAACCGCCAGGAGCACTCACGAAGGAAGCCCACAGAGGCAAACTAGCTGAAGTTGGAACTGAAGAAGTCTCTCGGATGAGACACAAAACTTCTTCGAAGCACCTTTAACCAAGTCCTGTTGGCCTGGATTTTTAACCTTCCTTGGACATACTGTTGTAATAATAATAATAATAATAATAATAATAATAATGATATATTGTATATGTAAATTACTTTTCATTGTTTGAAGCAATCCGCAAGTGCAACAGAGTAAAACGCGATTGAAAAACAGGTTTAAAAACAGGAACATAAAAAAGTTTACTAGAACGTTGTTGTATTTATGTTTAAGACTAGCTGTGGTGTGTTTAAAGGTTAAAGGTGCCCTGTCACACCTATTTCATTACTTTGTGGTAATGTCTGAAGTTCTACCATGGACTCTGTAACATTTTTTGTGGAAAAAAATGCCTTGGTTACCTTGTTTCAAGCCATTGTGGCGTGGTATAGAAAGCCTGCAGGAAGACTCAGCTCAATTTGTGCCAGTTCTCATTAATATTCAACGAGCTAAGCTGCTTGACTCTGATTGGCTAACAGCTAGCCAATGAGAGCCTGGCTATCAGCATCCTTTACTCAGCGCAACTGGGCGAGCTCATGAATAGTAATGAGCTCAGACAACATGACGTCAGACTGACCAGCTTTTGTAATTGGCCTGATTTCTCTGCGTATTTCTTTTCAGTGGCTAGAGCTGACAGGGGGTAGCAGTTCATTTTCACATTCACGACATAACACAAACACATATGGACCTAACATATTTCAAAAAATACAAGTAAAATCGGTTTTGGGTGGCAGGGCACTTTTAAATGTTCTTATAAAATGTGTGCAGTGTGAAATTGTATCTGAAGAAATATTACACTCTATAGTTCCAAACAGCCTCCGCCCATGTGAGCCTGATTTCCTGATTTAAATAAATCCAGATGTTGAGCGTAAACAGCAGCAGAGGATTCCTGCTGTTTGGCTGTCTGTGTCTGGGGAGGAGGGGGGGGGGGGGGGTCCTCCTGTCTGACCCTGCAGCTCTCTGCTCACACCTTCATTTCCAGAGCCCATAATTACAACATTAAGTAGCCTATAGCCTATTTTAACATGCATCACATGGTCAGTCCATACCAGACCTTTGTAATCACTTCACAAATTGTTAACTCTTTAAATTTCTGTTTGATTTTTATGTATGTGAGATATATGTGTGTATGTGTGTTTGTTGTCTAAGCTACTGGATGCCTAAAATTTTCCTCGGGATGAATAAAGTATCTATCTATCTATCTATCTATCTATCTATCTATCTATCTATCTTAACGGGTACAAACGCGAGTGTTTCTACTTTCAGCCTACTTAAGATCTGACTGTGAAAACTAAACCAAAGTGAAAACAAGTATAGGCTATGTATTATCATTTCATAATAACCCTAAAAGAAAAATCCATTAAAATACCTCGGCCTACATCTTTAACGTGATATAATGCAGTTTTAACTGGATTTTGGTTCATTGCCTCTGTTGTACACATTAAATTATATTAATTATTTCACTGCTTGTTGCTGCGACTCTCTGTGACTATATCCTAAATTGTGGATATTACACACACACACACACGCACGCACGCACACACGCAGGCAGGCAGGCAGGCAGGCAGGCAGGCAGGCAGGCAGGCAGGCAGAGCGTCAGCCAGACAGATGTACAAACTGTCTCCTGCTGCAGCTCAAGGACTGAAGGACGCTGTAAAGCGCAGCTGATAAGCGGCTTTAATCGGCTAATTTGGCAGGCTGCAGGTAAACTCACCGGAGCTGAAAACACCAGCAGTCCGACGCACTCACCGCGGTCTGACCGCAGCGACGCTGGTCGTCACTCTTCAACCTGAGCTTTTAACAGAGGACACTTTGGATTTCCTCTCCAACCTTCTGATGATTTGAGGATTTTATGCGCTTTTTGATTTCTTCTTCGCGACACAAAATGTTCCCTTCTCAAGAGGACAGACGCAACTTCATCAGCACCTGTTGCAATTATGAGTTAAGGGTGTAGATGCGTGTTTTATTTTGGAAATAGAACCAAACTCCACCTGTTTCCACCATCTTTTACGCGGAGGATTTTGTTGCGTAAAGTGCGCAGCGGGAACACTCTGAAGCTCCAAAGTAGAGTCTGTTAAGAGTCTCCCTGACACCGTGATGAGACCACAGTGCGGAGACCAGAGTCCGGCCCGGCCTTCATGAGAGTCCGCTGGCCGCGCTGCTGCGGCTCGGACCGGGACGGAGCGGAGGAGCCGCGGCGGAGATGGCGGGTAACCTGAGCGCGGAGGCGGCGGCTGCAGCGGCAGCGGCGGCTCCGGAGGCGGCCGCTGGGGGACACAACGTGCCTGCCCTGTTGTTCGGGGTGCTGCTGATCGTTGTGATCATCTGCGGGAACCTGCTGGTGTGTCTGAGCGTGTTCACCGAGAAGGCGCTGAAGACCACCACCAACTACTTCATCGTCAGTCTCGCGGTGGCGGATCTGATGCTCGCGGTGCTCGTGCTGCCGCTCTTCGTCTACTCCGAGGTGAGATTAGACGGAAACACACTGTCCGTCTGTGGGAATATTAGTTTGGGTATAGCTACAGGTGAGGCAGCTGCTTTCTACTTTAAATGTTGACCTTACAGCTGCCTGCAGAGCTGTTCCAGGGGCCCCCACTCTGTTCCAGGGGCCCCACACATGTCCTCAGAGTCCAGGTGCAGGTCTGTCTGTCTCTGCAGCAAGTGTAATGGATTCTTAATCCTTAAAATAATAATAATAATTAATTAATTTATATAGTTCTTTATCATAGACACTCAAAGCGCTTCCTCTCTGTTTCCTCTGATCTCTTCCAACTCAATTAATGCACTGTTATGTGTTTTATGAAGTATCTGCTTGGTTCAAGTGGGTTTAAGGGTTACAAATCTCTTCAAATCAACCCCAAAAAGCATGAAAGTCATCACAAAAATTGTCACTTTAAATCAAAATGTGCGGCTATTTAAGGAATGGCTGTCATGTCATTTGGTCAGGGATTGATTAGAGGGTTTTACACCTTACAAATCCCTTAAACCACGCAGATCAACAAGTACACAGTACATTTGCATCTTTTGTTCTCACACTTCAGATTTTTATTGAGGAAATTGTTTTCACAGCAAGGCAAAATTAAAAACATAAACAAAAGAAAAACACAATAGAGGACGTTACAAGCGATGAGAGAAAAAACAAACAATAAGAACAGGGATAAGAGAAAGATCTGAGATGAACAAGGAGAAAGTTAGAATTACAAGTTCTTATTGCACATGCGGGATCAATAAAAAGTTGAACCTGACGCACCTTGTTTTACGCATCTGCTGTGATGGATTCGTGTTCATCAAAGTGTGATTAAACATTACATTGTGGTAACAAATACCACAATGTACAAATACTGTGCTTCAGATAAAAGTCATTCATAATTTTACTTGGGTAAAAACATTTGTTTGAGATACAGGTTGCTGTAGCTATACGTAATTAAAGTACCAAAAAATGTTATGCAGAATGGTACATTTCAGTATAAAATATAATACATCGGGATTATAATTATTGTCCATCCATCCAGAGGAGTGTCAGTATGTCTGTCCATCCATCCATCCATCCATCCATCCATCCATCCATCCATCCATCCCACCATCCACCCACCAACCCACCCACCCATCCATCCATCCATCCATGCATCCATCCATCAATCCCACCATTCATTCATCCACCCATCCATCCATCCATCCATCCATCCATCCATCCATCCATCCATCAATCCCACCATTCATCCATCCACCCACCAACCCATCCATCCATCCATCCATCCACCCACCAATCCATCCATCCATCCATATTTTTTTTGGGTCTCAGTTTAAAAAAAAAACATGTTAGTGAGGCCCGGGGTTTGAAATCAGTGAACTGTCCCTTTAACCATTAACTCTGAACTCCAGCTGACCCTCAAGTGAAGCCCCACCCCCTCCCATGACATCACTGAGCGGATTTTACAACACCTCATCCGACAGCAGCAGACATTTAAATTGGCTTTGTTTTATTTTGCCCTCATTAATTTGCCTAATTCATCTTTAACTTACTCAACTCTAAAACTATTCTTTGGCAGAAAAAAAACTTCATCCATAAAATCTAATTTCAGATGAACTTTGAACACTTGAGTCCAAACATAGTCAGTCTTTGTCCAACACAGTCGCAGACACATTCCTCCAGAGGTCAGCTCAGCTCCGGAGGTTCAAGGGTCAGCCGAGGGAGCCCCACAGATGACAATAGAAACATTGATTAATTATGGCTGTTCTTTTATCCTCTCTGTGTATTTATCCATTACGCTGTTTCGTCCTCACAGTTATTTGTTTTGTACTGAACTTGTTTCTGTTTTTATTGTAAAAACACACATTTGACCACAAAAACCTAATTATATTATATACTGTATATCTCATTTATTCATTATAAATATATAATAAAGAAACAAGAGATGAAAAAAAACATCTCAAACAAGGTCCACTTACTGGCTTCTTCTGGGGCTTTTGACCTAATCACACAGTCTTCATCAGCAGATGTACTGAGTGTGTCTCTCTCAGTTCCAGGACGGCGTGTGGACCCTCAGCACCACCCTCTGTGACGGCCTGATGACCATGGACGTGATGCTCTGCACCTCCTCCATCTTCAACCTCTGCGCCATCAGCGTCGACAGGTCGGTGCTCAACTAAACACCCCCCCCACACACACACACACACACACACACACACACACAAATATGATGAAGAATCAATAAAACCCTAATGTTCATCATCACCACCCACCCAAACAAAAATCAAGAAAAGATGACACAGTAACTATAATATTCAAGACTAATATACACGCACGCACACACACACACACACACACACACACACACACACACACGCACACACACACACACCCAGCGGGTCTGTCTGTGAAAATACGATTCAAATGTAGATGTCTGATCTTTGACCTGGAATGTGCTGCAAGCTTTTAAGCGGTTTGAACAAGTCATTGTAGTAAACAAAAGTGGTGGCAGTGGTGAAAGAAGTATTCAGATCTTTTACTTGAGTAAAAGTACCAATACCACACCGTGATACAATACTCTGTTACAAGCAATGGCCTGCATCCAAAATCTTACTTGTGTATATACTGTTTATCCTATACACTCATCTGCCATTTCATTAGGCACACTTTAGTCTTGCATTGCCGGCTGTATGGCAATATTTTGTCCACACCATGCATGACAAGGGCAGAATATTAGACTTGAAACAGGAAGATCCCACACTCTGCTCCTGCGACAGCATCACCATTTATTGAAGAGACGTACGAGTATTTTCAATGGTTGAAACAAACTCTAAACGAAAGTCTAGAGAGGCCGAAACAAATCTTCCTTTTTCAGGTCTAATGTGATATTTTTCAACGCACCTGCATCGAAGAATTGTTGGATGTGCGAATTGTTTCTTCAAAAAGGGGGTGGACTATTAGAAACATCTTTCAATTTAATGCACTCCGGTATAACACCGCCACCCACTACAACCTCAATGATAAACTTAAAGTAGAAATATACCTTTCTGACAGTGTCAGTCAACAGAAACTGGAAAACTCTAAGCTTCCTAGAAGTAAAATTCATGGCAGAGTTTTGGTATTGATTACATTACATTATACAGGCGTACCTAATGAAGTGGCCGTTTGCCGACCCTAGAACCGAAAGAGAAAACACAAACAAACAAATGATCCAAAAATTCAACAAGGACAATTGGGGAGAAATTTCACTCAAAACCACAAAATTACAACTACAACTTCTCTTACAAAGTCTGGAGAATCTTTCATACAGTATCGTACAAACCCATTCACGTGGTAATGCAGGTAATGATTAAGTAATATATTATTCTGAAATGAGCAATTTAGCATGAGTACTTCTACTTTTGGTACTTTTAAGTATTTTTTTGATGCTAATACGTTGGTTCATCAGCAGATGGAAGCAGTTCAGATCAACGTCTGTAACTCGGCATAGAGGACAAGTCATGCGTTGAATATAATGGAAAGTTTCAACATCTTGGGTACATATCTACATCTGCAGTTGAAGATCAGTGGGAAAGTCTGGAGACCACCAATGTCAGGATTTATCGTCTGGAGACTTATGAATGTTTGTATACAATTATAGAGGGAGAATGACCGACCACCGTCTTGCTAGCATGACCAAAAACAATTCAACAAATTCATCCAGAACACCTAAAAAAAAAAGTCCCTAGATTTGACCGAATGATTCACCGGAGCAAACTGTTTTTATCACGGTGAATTTCCTCCAGCAGTAGTGAGGAAGATGCAAATGATTCAGACAAAGCTCTGCAGCACAAACAAACCTAAAAGTCCTGCAGGAATATCAGAGTAAACTCTGTGCAGGTGATTAAAAGGAAGGGGTCAAAGTTCAGTCGTAACTCACAGACTCCGTGTCATAACCGGAGCTTTAAAACGGCCTTCGGGTCCCAGGTCAACCAGCTGATTATCAAAACCAGAGTCCTGAGGACGTTTCAGCTCTCCACCAAACAGCAGACATCATTGCACAGTTCACTCTCATGTCGAAATATGACGATAACCTTCTTGTGTGTTTCTTGTAAAAGCTCCAAAAGAAGAAAAATCCGAACAATTTAAAGCCTCAAATGAAGGAATGCATCTCGTTAGATTGACGCAACGAGATTATCCAAACTCTCGGCTGATCTTGAAGGATGAAACTCGAAGCTGCTGCTCGAATCTGGTGTCCCAACTCCAGATAAATATGATTACATCGGAGACTGATGGCGGCAGTGACGCTAACGTAGACTGATGGTGATGAGCTGAAGCTTTTTGAAGCAGCCGGGAGCAGTTAGAGGTTTAAGAGTCTGAATAATTCAATGGGAGCGGGAAGGAAACAGATCCCGATGGTCTGCAGAGAGTCCACCTGTCCACAGGCTTCTGGTGTCTCTGCAGGTTTGAAGGTTTTTAACAGCAAACTGACTGATGACTTGCTGTCATTCAGGGATGGATTACTGAGAAGGACCATGGGTCCAGGCGCTGAGGGGGGGCCCCCGAGCCAGACTATTATTCAAATTTCTTGTTCTTGAAAGTTAAAGAGGTCAGTCAGAAGTACGTCTTTTGTTCAGTTCAGACACTTTAGTTAATCCCAATCGGCAATTCATTTGCAGCAAACAGTAGTTAAAAAATGTTAAAGATGCCGGAGGAAACATATTAAAAAGATATGGGGACAGGTTACAATAACTAAAAGCATTAAATAAAAGCAATACATAAGAGACAATAAATAAAGGCAATGATAAATCAATATAAAAAAAAAATTCCTATAGTCTCTGTGATAGCCATCGTTTAAGATGAGCATTGTTTGTGTTGAGCAGCCTGATAGAAGTAATACAAGACTTGGAATAGCGATTAGTTCTCCCCGGAGGCACATTATACTGCCGGCCCGAAGGCATTATAGAGAACTCTGTATGCAGTCTGGTTGGCTGATAATTTTCTTTGCATTCTCAGCCACCTGTTTCTCCCAAAGGGAGCCTAAGTCTCTCTGCTGAACTCCAGTAATCTTGGTGCAAACCTTTATAATGCCGTTTTGGCTGTCCTCATTCAGACCGTCCTCACCCAGAAAACGACCGTATAGGTCGATTGTGCAAGCATGCACATGACGACCCATATGTATGTTGGCTGTTAGGCAGCGACCTCTCGTGGCTGTAGTAAATATCAGGGGAGCAAATGAGGAAGTGAAGTGACAAAGTATGAAATGAACCGACTTTTCCGGAGTTCATGACGCAGTTACGATCTCAATTTAGTAGTTTTACGTGATTCATTTCAAGCCAATGCCTGATGATTTCCGAACCTTAAGTATTTTTGTTGCTCAACTCATAATGTTTATCTGTACCAAGCAGAACTTGAAAAGACTGGCTACTATGTTACCGTTGGGATGAAAATCTCTCATTTCTTTACAATATTTTAAAATATTTAACTCAAGCATTTGAGCACTGCTATTTTGAATACCCCTTATAATAGTTTTTTAGTTATTTATGACGAATACTCTGTGTTTTTGTCCCTGCTCATTGTTCCTCTTTTGTGCAATGTCACTTCAAAAATACATTTTGATCTCAATGGGACTAGCTATTTAAAGAAAGAATTAAATAAATGACTAAGGACATTTTGACCGGTCAATCAATTAACTGCTGCATGAAAGCATCATTAACTTTTTTAGATCCGGCTGTGAAAGGTCAGATTGTCTGCTGTAAAAATAAAAACGCTGTGAATCTGATTCATTTTGGAACGGCAAAGAAAGAAGAGTGCTCTGATTCTGTCAAGATTCAAGTTAATTACTTTTAAAGGGTTGCAATTAATAAGATAATGAAAGGTGAACGTTGTTATGTTTGTGGTTATTTCTGTATTTTATGTTGTTATTTTTGTTGTTATTTCTGTATTTTATGTTGTTATTTTAAACCGTTTTTATTTATTTTTTATTTTTACTCTTGAGTTGAGGTGTCAACACAAAGAAAAGCTCTTCAGTAGTGTCCCCTGCTGAAGAAAATAGTGTTTTATCCACTCAAACTATCGTTCAGGTTGTCCTAAAATGTCTTCATAATGTTCCTGCTCACCAGAGGATGAACCTGTTAAACGTGTTTCATGCTTCTTGCATTCAGCGTGCTCGGTGGGGTGCGGACGGCGATATGACACAAACGTGACCTGGGCGCGGAGGGTCTGCGGAGGGCCTCCAACATTTTATAACAACGCACAATGATTGGCTACAGGAGAGAAGAAGTTCTTTGAGCCGCTCTGACCGTAATCAGTATGAAAGACAAGATGGTTCGCGGCAACAATGCGCACCATCCGCAGAGCACCGTCCGCAGAGCACCGTCCGCAGAGCACCGTCCGCAGAGCACCGTCCGCAGAGCACCGTACGCAGAGCACCGTACGCAGAGCACCGTACGCAGAGCACCGTACGCAGAGCACCGTACGCAGAGCACCGTACGCAGCGCCCCGCCCGCGCTGAAGGCAAGAACACATGAAACCTGTTTTCGATTTTAATGATCCTTTGACTTTTCTTCTAGCGCCACCCTCAGGACAAACTGCACATTTATCTTTACTAAACCTTTAAGAATATCTAAATCATTCTGAAGAACAAAAAAACAAAAGAAAAGGAAAAAGAAATTTCTCACGGGCTGTCAGTTTGTCATTTCAGGGGCCGCAGATTCTAAAATGTCTCTCACTTGTTGCAGGTTCATCGCCGTGTTAATCCCTCTTGCCTACAACAGGAAGCACGTGGACCTGCGGCAGGCGGTGCTGCTGTCGGCCACCTGGATCATGGCACTGGCGGTGGCCTCACCCATCATGTTCGGCATCAACAACGTGCCGGGCCGCGACCCCACCGAGTGCAAACTAGAGAACGACGACTACGTCCTGTACTCGTCCGTGTGCTCCTTCTTCATCCCGTGTCCCATCATGCTGCTGCTGTACTGCGGCATGTTCCGCGGCCTGCGGCGCTGGGAGGAGGCACGTAAAGCCAAGCTGAAGAACAGCATCACGGCCTGCCGCAAGCTGCAGGAGGCCGCCGCCTCGCTGCCACCGCTGGCCTCACTGCCGCCGCCGCTGCCACCCATCATAGAGAGGGAACTGACGGAGAATCTGGATGAGCCGTCCACCTTCCCGTCCACAGAAAAGCCCTTCCACTCAGAGTACAGAAGCGGCCCTGTGCATACCGTCAGCTTCACAGAGATCAAGTTCAACCCCGACCCTCGCAGGAGGAAGACGGCCAAGATCAACAACCGGGAGAGGAAGGCCATGAAGGTGCTTCCTGTCGTTGTGGGTGAGTTCACTTCCTGTTAAGCAGTTTTATCCCTACCACACAAGACTGGACTACCAATAAACTGGGCAACTAGATTAAAGGATCCAGAATTCAGCAACACTTGTAGTTTATTGTATACTTATTGTGAGCCTGATGAATGCCACAAGTTGAAACTGAGGGATCTCACAATATAGTGGTGAGCTCTGGGCCTCGAGCCGCTGTAGAGTCAGGGGTTACTGGCACAACTGCACCTGCTTTCAAAGTGCACGGAGAAAGGAAACAGTCATAAAGGGTCATAACTCCAGCAACACTTCTGGTAGTCTCACATTGTCAGACCTATCTCAACAGTGCTGTGGAGTAAGGTCTGGCTACACCACAGATGCATTCTGGAATGGGAGAAAACAACTCTCTGGGTTGTTTGCATTTCTTGAAACCAATCACAGTCGTCTTAGGCGGCGCTAAGCTCCGAACGCAGCGACAGTGGCTCTGCTAAATAGTCTTGTGAAGGAACTTGTTTTGGTGGAACATTTGCACCCTGCAATAGAAAATGCCACATACAATATTCAGTACCGCTGACCTGACAAAGCACCACAACCGGCAGGGACTTTTTTGGGACTATTTATGTGGACGTTTGTGTATTTATTGTTTATTTTTATATAACATTGTGTTTACAGGTGTGTCAACTGCAGCGGCTGTGCAAGAAGGAAACGAGATGAATGAGGATAGAAACGTCCACATAAATAGTCCCAAAGAAGTCCCATTCACCTTGTCTCACTTCACCATCAATGGAAATGTTCAGTTTAATGTGAATTAGAGCAGTCGTTTGCCCACTAGCTCACTTAACAACGCCTCAGCTAATGTTGTGTCAACTCACAGTGGGTACAGAGCACCGCGAGCTGCCGGTCGTGGTGCACTCTCACTTCGCCAGCCTTTTTTTGCCCACGGCTGTGTTCTGAATGCTCAAACACAACGACCGTGTCTTTAACAATGACGACAAAAAAGATGAAAGGCAGCATTACTTTTTTGCAAATTCCAATTTCAAACAGAAAGCAGGAAGGAAAAAAAGAAGGATATGAAGCTGCAGTCGGTTGGAAGATGAAGACAATCTGTCAGTTTTATTTCCATCACAGCACAGTCAACTCATGAAATAACTCTGTAGAACTGCTCAAAGCTGACCAAAATGACCAAAATCCACCCGATCGTCTAACAGCAAGATTGATGATTGATTAAATCAGTCATAATGACCTGATCTGGTGGAAAATGTAGGTCGATTCCAAAATGAGTTGGTGGCTAAACCTGCACATTGTCTGTCAAATGTAACTCTGTAACTGAACTCAAGACACGAAACTGATCAACTCCTGGTAAAACAGTGAACAAGGCGACTCCTCCAAAATGTCTTAAAAGGTTTAGGGACTGCAATGTAAATACTGTGTGATGGTCATTAAGTAATCTGTTACGTTCTAAAATTAGTTGGTGTCTTAATCCACACATTGTCTGCCAAATGTGACACATCCTGGACATGTTTGTTCACTGAACTCAAAGACACAAAACTGATATCATCGCCTAGTAAAAAATCTGAGTTTAGTAACTTTAATGCAAAGTGTTACGTGTCAGTGCGTAAACCGTTTCGGCCCAACCATGACTGTCTTTGGTCTCACATGGAACAAACATTAGCTCCCAAACATTTAGATTAGTTATCGCAAAGTTACTTTAGAGTTACAAAAGATTTAGTAAAAAGTTATCCATCCATTTACCCAAAAAACTTACATGAATTGTGATACAGTGTGAACTGTGGGTACCTGAATGCTACACCTCCACCTCTGATGTCTGTTCAGAGGCACTAACACATCAGTTAGAAAAGGTCGTCCTATTAATAGCAGTGTTGGTTCTAATACGTTGAAGTGATTCCCTTTAGCACATAGCAGCTAATCCTGCAGCCCCTTTAATCTGAAATCCAATTATTACATAAGGCTCGGTCAGACACGATTTTCAGCGTGCAGGTAGTTCTCATGCATCTCTGCTTCATTAGCTCACCTAACAGTTCAGGTGACACGAGGACAAGGCTTAACTATATAAAGAAAACTCATTTTCAAATAGTTTTACCAACGCAAGATTTGGCAAATCTGCATTAATAGAATCAGATAAAATAATGCAGTTATTTGTTGTTGAGTAAACTCTGGTCTGGTTTTCTATAGTTTTCTTTACTGAAATATTCTTACAACTCTGCCACTGGCTGTCAGCAAATTACACTTAACTACCACTGATCTACTTTCTGCTACCTGTGGAAAAACTTACATGATCACTTACATTAGAAGGTCATATAGGTAGGTAGGTAGGTAGATTGGGAGGTGTGTAGATAGGTAGGTAGATCTGTAGGTGCATGGATAGGAAGTTGGCAGACTGGTGGGGAAGTTAGGCTGGTAGGTAGATCAGTTTGTAGTTTGGTAAGTAAGTAACTTGGTAGGTGAGCTCAAGTTGCCTCATTATCTCATTTGACTCGGCAACAAATTGGTAGATTGGTCGGTCAGTTTGTGTATATTGGTAAGTATGTTGTAAGTAAGTAACTTTGTAGGAGGGTAGGTAAGTAAATTGTGAGTTGGTAGGTAGATAGATAGGTGAGTTGGTAGGTTTGAAGATGGGGGAACTTGGTACTTTGGTAGGTAGGTTTTTAGGTTGGTAATTACCAGGCCCACAAAGAATCTGCGGTCGCAGAATTCTCCGTATATTACAAACAAATTAAAAAGGAAAAAAAATAAAAATGTAGAATGTTAACACATCTCCACCCCAAGCAACAAACTGTCCATTAAGTTTTTCATTCTGGATCACTGCTGAAACTGTAAAAAAAAATTACCTTGGGAGGTGAGTTGGTAGATTGATAAGTACAGTAAGTTTGTAAATAGGGAGGCGTAGCTCTGCTTCCTTAGTTTATCTGACCATTCAGATGGCATCCCAAGGATAATCTACCAGTGGTTATTGGTAGGGAGGTTTTCAGGTAGTTCATAGGTTTGTGAAGTATGAAAGTAAATTGGTGGGTGAAGCTCTGCTTCCTTAACTAATCAACAATTCATCCTGAGAGTAGGGCTGGATGCAGTTAGTGGGCTGGTAAATAGATAAATTGTTAGTATGGTTAGTTAGTAAGTTAGTAGTTGGTGACGCCCTGCTTCATTAGTAAATCTAACTATTCAGAATGGAGTTTATCTAAATGTTGGTAAAATCGAGTGAGGTTTTTGGTGTTTCTGTCTTAATGTAGACTCTTAGGGACTCTTCTGATTCTTCTTCTCGTGCAGGTGCCTTTCTGTTCTGCTGGACTCCCTTCTTTGTCCTCCACACGATGCGAGCTCGCTGTCAGGTCTGCCATGTCCCACCAGCCCTGATGAGCGTGGTGACGTGGCTCGGCTACGTCAACAGTGCTCTCAACCCCGTCATCTACACCGTTTTCAACACAGAGTTCAGGAACTTCTTCAAAAAGTTCCTGCATCGCTGCTTCTCCAAGAACGCCTGATGGCGATGCCACTGCCACTGCTGCATGGACGATTTTTCAGCTGCAACCTCCGACTGTTGATTTATTGTCTGTAGTCTGTGTACTTGGCCATTGTTTTCGTCCTCTGTGAGGTTTTTATTTTTCTACATGTGACGACAGCAAAGTTTGTTTGAGTTTTGTGTACTTGTGAAGAAGCTGAGGAACAAACTCAGAGGAAAAGCAAAACAACTACATCACACAACCAACAAAGACTGATTTTATATGTTGAAATTCATCTTTTCAGAATAAAAGTTTAAATAAAAATGCTGGATTTTATGGTCTGCGCGTGGACAGAAAAACGGTAGCTGATTTTTAAAGATCAGGTCAGTTTCAGAAGGTTCTGTTTGGGGTCAAATTAGTCTCGCATTGCCAGACCCTCCTCCACAGCGCTGCGCAGGAAGGTCTGGCTAGTCCAGAAAAATGTGCTAAGGGTTTATTGGCATTTCTTTAAACTAATCACAATCGTTTTGGGCGGGACTAAGCACCGGACAAAATGACGGTGCCTCTGCAAAATAGCCTCAGGAAGGAACTTGTTTTGGTGGAACGTGTACGTTCAAAAGTTGTTTTAGTCGTTTAACAGAAAACTCAGATTGGACAGATAGTCTAGCTAGCTGTCTGGATTTACCCTGCAGAGATCTGAGGAGCAGTTAACCATAGTCCTCAGAAATCCACCGGAGTTGAGAACGCCAACACAAAGAAAGCGGAAGGTGACGGACATCCAGCCGAAATTAGCCAAAAAGAGGGACATCTGGCGTCACCTGAACAATCCCGTAAATTAAACGTCGTTGATAAAGATTATGGTCCAATCAACCAGATGATGAGATGTTTGGAAATGGTGTATACTCAACTTTATGCAGTTTGACAGTGCAAAATAAGGCTGCAGCCAATTATGTTCCAACTTTCATATAATTGGAAGAGTTTACTGATCATTAGAGGGCTGAGCCTTCCCCACACAATCTGCAACTTCAGTTAATTTCGACAGCAACCTTACCTCCCAACACCACGTCAATCAAATCACCTGGGGCCTCATGTATAAACGTTGCGTACGCACGAAAAGCTTGCGTACGCTGGTTTTCACGGCACCTTTGGGATGTATAAAGAATTAACTTGACGTGAGAATGTGCGGCCCGTCACGCAAAGTCTGTTCTGGCTCTGTAAGGTGGCGAATTCTAACTGAAAAGTGCCGAAAATCACCAAACATCACAAAATAAAGTTTCCCCTTCACTTACTGGCATACGTCTGTGACGTTGTCTATGAAAAAACAATTGTATCCGCCAATACTCCATAAAAGTTTGATCATTTATGTGGATAATGTTTCACAACTTTCACACTACTAACTGTTTAATTTGCAGGCTACTTAACCTCTGTTAAACATGAGGACGGGAAATGAATGAAAAATCCACTTAGAAAATACTTTCAGTCATCCTCTGTATTTCCCATAGATGAAATATCTACTCACTGTGCAACAAAAAGATCGGCACAGAAAATGCAATAGCGCCTGTGATTCTGTAGTTGCTGAGGCTCAGACATCCATGGCGCACAGGAGGCGGGACGCACGGATCCATCTCCCCAGGAACAAACGCTGTGTTGGGGGGGCAAACTCATGTGATGCGTAATTGATCCCGTGGGTGATTTGTAGGCTATGTAAGTGAACAAGGTGTACCCGGTCCACCAAACACTGGGCCGTCTTGACTGTCTTAATTCTGCACATATTTCTGTTCCTGTAGTCCTATTTACTATTTCATTATTTCATCCATGCGTGGCGCAGTGGTTCCGTGCGCACTGTCACCTGTCGTGGAGACGCTGACCTCACTAACCTCTCCTCCTCTGAGTCGGGTCTCCCTCCCGCTGGACTCAGTTTCACTGAGCGTACTAACACTTAAAAAATAAATGGCATTACATCAGTGACTTCAAACTGCTTATTGTGCGTAATTTGGACTGACACTGAGATGCATGTTGTTTGGTAACTGGTGTGGCGCTGCCACTATTCTCTTGATTTCCAGTTCGACATTTCTTTTATTTCTGCCATGGTTCGGTGCAGTCACCATTTGCCACTCTGGGCATTTTCTTTTATTGCTTATCCAAGATGACAATAACCTCCAAACAGAACATTTTTTTCGCGCCTCCACACCCGTGATCAGCACCTCAACCTTTTTTTTTCCGTCTGCAGAGGTATTACCCGTTGTGATTGGACAAAGAATGACGTCGGCGGCGCATTTATAGTTATTTCCATATTAATTTATGGGAGGAGGCAACGCGGGGTCGGTGGCTCGTTCACGTGCGCTCAATTTCACGTGGATTGTCATGTATAAAGGAAAGGTGTGCAGGACCTGGCGTACGCCCGGTTTTATACATGTAAATATTTCAGAGCTTAGGTACTTTTCAAGTTTTGGCTGTACGCCATCTTCTGGTATGAAAGCTGCGCAGTCTTTTATACATGAGGCCCCAGGACTTGCCTTTTTATGACACTGTCATGAATGTGTCATAAACGTTATAAACAAGTCATAAACGTTTATGACTTCTGTCATTAAGTATCATTCGATTTTTGTCATGACAAGTTGACATTGTTTGGGTTGTCTTGATTATGACAACTTGACATTAATCAAAGTGACATTACCAGAAGTTGTCTTGGTCATGACAAGTTGACATTAAATTTCTTTGGAGTGTCCGTAATTAAACCGGATGACAATATGTCAAGTTGTCATGACAAAGACATCCCAAACAAATTTAATGTCAACTTGTCATGACCAAGACAAAAAAGTTCCCCTTTAAGATCTTTAAAGAAGACTTTTAAAGTTGCCTAGATTTACAGATCCTAATTAATGTTAATGTAATAAATGTCTGTTCCTGTGGGGGGGGGGGGGGGGGGGGAGTGGGGGGCAGACACCTGAGCGCCGCTGGGACCGAGACGCAGCAGAATCAAATGTCATCATGTCTGAGCTGATTCATCAGAAGTCACTCTGACGGATCACCTGACTGCTGACTGTCTCAGATATTAAAAACTAAACTCTGTCTTCCGCTGCTAAACACAGAAAACTCAATATGAAAGCATATCCTATAAAAAATTAATGTGAAACAGAATACACGGAAACCTATCCGCAGGAGGAATGACGCTGAGAGACTCAAGTTGAAAAAATTAAATACCACCTGAAATCCGATTTTATTAACTTAATTAAATAAACATCAGACGATATGAATGACAACAAAAGTCTCTTCTGAATCCCATATGGGAAATTAAATTCAGTTTCATTAAATGGTTTAATACTGGCGGCTCTGGACTCACTTCTGTCTTTTTGGAGCTTCTGAGTTTGATTCACTTGAACCAAGTTAAAAAAAATAAAAAACTACAGAGCTTCAAAATCCTAAAAGATGATCATGTTATAATCTTGTAAAACACAAGATCACATTTACACAAAGTATCTCTGGGGTTCTTCATAGAAAACAGACTCAAACTGAAACGTTCACATAATTTAAATAAATGGGTCTTTTAGATGGAAGAAAAAACAAAGAAACTCAAAAATCAAGTATTTTTCTAATCAGACAACAATTGATCGCGCCTCAAAATGATAAAAAAAAATACCACTAACAACAGACACACACAGATAACTCATCTCTGAGTACTGGCGAGGGTGGGGAGCGGGGTTAATTTAATATGGTTTCTTTTTGTTTTATTGATGTGTTGACCTTTGTTTAACCAGAACGTTCTCTGGACGGAGATTTAAATCAGTTTATCTGGAGTCAAAATGGCAGTACAATACTGTTACATGAAACAACAGAGAGAAAACGGTAACTGAGGGAAGATAAGAAATTAAAAGAAAATCATTATGGGGATAAATAATTGACTGATTAATCCATAATGAAAATAACAAGTTAGTTTCAGCCCTAAACCGTGTTATCATATTCTCTGTAACATCATAATAAACTGCTAGTGAAACTCATTCGAAGTGAACGTGAAAAAAAATCCAACTTCGCTCTACAAATAAAAAGCCGTAACGTTTTTATACGTTCATCTCTCAGCAGAATCAGAGACCGTCTTTTCCTGTCGGTCTGAGGGGACTTTCACAATAAAAAGTTCCAGTGAGGAGATTCAAAGTCTTCATAACAGACTTGCTCCTCTTTGCACCATATAAGGAATTCCTGTGTGACGACCTCATGTTTACTGTGGGTGACGGTGGGCACCTTCATTTCACTTTGTCCATGTCGAGGGCTGTGATTGGCTCCTCCTCCTGAACAGCCACGCCCCCTGATTGACAGCAGGTGTGCTGATGTTCCTTCCAGTCCTGCAGTGAAGAAAAAAACAAACGCATCTGTGATCCACTTCAATGACCGTCAATCTTCAACGATATGTTTCTTTGTACTGTCACCCTGATAAAAGCGTCCATAACAGCAGTTTGTTGTTAAGCCTCCAAACAGCTAACTGTTGCTAATAGCTAATAAATAAAGCTAATTTCTGCTTGTGAAAAGAAACAAATGTACAAAATACAACATGTATCTTTTTCCATTTGAGTTTGTAAACAAATCATTGTCTATCAGATTGTGTTAGAAAACAGTATTATCATATGTTTGGAATCACACCTCCCCCATTTGAACGTTATCAGCCGATTAAATGAGCGTTTTTTATTGTAAGTTATCACTGCCATACATATGAGGCAACAAGGCCTTACTCTTCCTCCCAGTTGGCTCAGTAGGGTGATGTTCAATGGTTCAAACAGACCCAGGACGTGTGAAATCAAATGTTAACGTTGACTTTTTTAAAGTTACATAGGCTACTCCTACTCCTGACTTTTTTTGTGAAAAAAAAAAAGAGAAAGAAATCAAAAGATAAACATGGCTGTACTCCAGAGGCTCTCTCAGGTGAGTCGTACCTTTCTCTGACAGAAGGTGGAGCAGTAGTTGACCTTGTGACAGCCTGTACACTCACTCATCGCAACCCGACCGCAGTTCACACACATTTGCTGCCGGTAAACACACATGAACACAGGAGATATGAACAGGTAACAAACCACTTTTAAATAAGTCAGAATGCTATGTAAATATTACTGACTACAAAGGGACTACATCCTGTTTCAGGTTGAATACTGCTGTGTGTGTGTGTGTGTGTGTGTGTGTGTGTGTGTGTGTGTGTGTGTGTGTGTGTGTGCGTGTGTGCGTAACATACGTTGATGATGATCTCTGTGATGTTTTCAGAGCTCCTCTTGGCCTCCGAGTCATCCGGCTGCTCAAACGTGATCTGGTTCTGAAACGACTGACTAAGACTACACTGAACACACACACACACACACACACACAGTAACTCAGTAATAAAGTCCCATCATTCTGTA